>NC_048895.1:95938073-96116543 GCF_011077185.1 Oxyura jamaicensis | reverse complement strand
AAGAAAAGAAAAGAAAAGAAAAGAAAAGAAAAGAAAAGAAAAGAAAAAAGAAAAAAGAAAGGAAAAGAAAAGAAAAGAGTAAATTACAACAAAGTAGCAATCTTTCTAGAAACTCTTATGTTCTTCAGTTTCTCTGTTACAGCATTATTCTGCTATTCTAAGGAGGTATTACAGTAAAAAATGAACAATTGTTAGGACAATATATCTAATGATCTTTCAACACAATTGCCTATGCTGTATCATACCTGTCCATCACAATATATGTTTTTAAATAATCTCACACTTCATATCTTGAGTGCTTCAGTTAATGTCCCAAAGACTACGGAAAATGATGGACTCTGCCCCTGAACACCCGTTAGGATGTGATGAAGAAGGGAGAAGAATATTCTCAAGTCAGGGTTTCCTGGAAGGAGACACTCTTAGGCCACCTACTTGCTTCATGAACAAAGCAGTGCTGTGTGTAACATTCAACTGTTTTCACTGAATTCCAGATACAGCTTAGCACAAGTTTTTATCAGTCTTTTCTCCACACCTTTTCTTCATGCATTATTGCTTAAATTTCAATTGGGATCTCACAATACTTAAAGATCATATATTCCCTGAGAACATATTAATTTTGTAAAGTATCTTTTAGACTCTTTTTTCCTAGCCATTTCTCATTGCTTTCCTACAATTGTTACTTACAGTAAATTTGAAACCTGACATTTAAAAAATGTTATAATTATTTGTCTTTTATTTGCTGTTAATTAAAAATGTATCTGAATTTATCCCTGTGAAGGTGAACATCTAGTATTACATATTACAGTGCTGACAGGTAGTATATAAAACTGTTATAAAGGAGCTGACACCACACTTCTGTTTCCGCATTTAACATCTTCAATATCAAGTATCTTTGACTGTTTTAACTGCCCATAGTAGCTGCTAATCTTTGTCCCATAGAAGCTGCTGAGGAATCATAGTGGCTCTGACTCAATTCTGCCCAGCCCTTACAATGTCTGCCTTTCCCAAACAATATAGAAATGTAGAATTAGTAAAATTAACTTTGGTTGCTATATGAACTCTACACCAACTGCAGATTCTCCTCCAAATGTAAGGAATGGGAAAATCCATAGCTACTAATTAAAACAGCTTCCTAACAATTTTTGCAAAGGCTATACAAAGCAGTGATAACCATGGGAATCACACACAATATTATAGCTGCTAAACTTCACATGGCTATTGTGAGAACTCATTATTGACAATTTATATTCTATTACAATTTAAAGTAGTGTTAAAGTGGTATTACTATTTCTTATAAAAACAATAACTCTAAAAAAAAATAGCAATTTAATAAACAGTATCATTTCTATCCAGACATCTGAAGGTTGAAAATGAGAATATTAATTTCTTCTGTTACAAAAATTTTAGTTGACAAATATTAGCTTCATCCCATAAAAAAAAAAAAAAGATGGCAATAAATGAAATTCTACCAAAAGACAAGATAACAAAGTAAAGAAAATGCTCCAAAAGTTTAAGTTTAAGTTTAGTGTTCTAAACTTAATAGAATTCACAATTTTAAAAGACATAATAACAGTACAGACTTTAAAAAAAAAAAAAAATAGCTTAAAACTTTTGTTAATTACTGACATTTATTATACAGATTCAATTCTCTAATCACCATTATTTGCATGATCAATTAGTTATTTATCAGAATTGGTCATAAGGGACATGATATGGTGTGAACTAATGCTGATGCTCTGCATAGTGAATGTATTTGACCTGATCTTTAATTTAATTTGGCATTGAACTTCAAAACCTGTGTGGTATCAGATTAATGCATACCTTAGCAGTATGGTGATGTGAATCCTCTAATAAATTAAGATGGTATATTAATTATAGTGAATGCACATTACCTCCTGAATTGCTGCAAGTCTATAGAAGTGATGTATTTGACAAGAACTCATTTCAGATTTCATTTGACACACTCACTGATAATATCACTGGGAAGGTTAATTATTAGCAGAAATACCTTTTTATCCCATCTATTCTACAGAGTCCTTCCATGAACTGCTGTGACTGTTATGCATTCATCTTGTTTTCCCTGAAGTTTGCTAAAATTCAGAATATAGAGTTGCAAGCTAATGTATTTGGTAAAAAATCTGCTTGTAGTTAAATTGGGAAAAATAGGTCTCTTTTTCTAAAAATGACTGAACATGAGAAGATCTAAATAAAGGAATTATCAGATGTATTTCAATATTTTGTCAGTGGCAGGAGGTCAAAGTTGACTGCACACATGTGGCCCATACCATTTTGGAAAACCTGGCTTAGAACCCCTATGAAATGAAGGCCAAAAAAAATGCAAAAGACAGAACTTTGAACCCAACCGCTAAAATTATAGTCTATGCTCATAAGGCTCTCCATTATAGCAATCTGTCTGATATAAAACTCCTTCAAATCTGTTTCTTATATATGCTTTATGTTTTTGGCTTGACAATTTTTTCTTGTGCGGTTCACAGAATTGGTATTGTAGAAATTATTAAAATGTTGTTTTGGAAATAATTTCATAGAGTAGGTTTAACATGGTACTTATTATCTTGAGCGACTTCAACATTTATATTCCTTTGAAATTAGCTATAAAATACCTAAGTTAAATACTGGTAATAGCAACCTAAGGTGTAAATCAATTTAATTTATTTAGATCTAAAACTCTTCTTGTATACAAACCTGGAGTTTTAGTTATTGTTTCATTAACTTCTCTGACTCCTTTACCTACAAGTAAAAAGACAAATTATCATTTTCATGAACATATCTGATATTTTTTTAATAGAATGTTAAAACAATGCCTGATTGTTGCAATTATCCCTTATCCAAAAAAGTTATATTTAAAACAGAAATAACTGAAGTCTTGAATACTTTACATGTTCAAACCTATACACTTAAACAAAAGCCATCAGAAAATAATTTAGGAAAACAACATTTTTACTTTGAAAAGTTGACTGGCTAGCCAATTATTTTATACACTTAGGCCTATAATTTTATATCAGTGCTATAAAAGAGAGCCTTATAGGGGGGAAAAATACTGTATATAATTACTCATATTAAATATCATTAAAACTGTGTTAACAAAGATTGATACATTTATGACATAAACCAGCAAAAGCCAGATAGCTGGATTAAAATGACAGGATCAGATATCATGGGAAAGAATCACAACTGGTATAATTTGTTGTACTTCTGGTGCAGAAATTCAATGATCAGACTGATTAAGTGCTAAAATACCATTAAAATGTGAGACATAAAAATTATACCTAAAGACTGTGTGCGAAGAAAAATAGAATTAGTTAATAGAAACCTTTTCTGCATTTTCTTAAAAAAATCCAAAAAAAAAAAAATCATCCATCTTTTATCTCACTGTATTAATTATATATTACCCCTGAAAAATCATCCTTTATGGATCTACAATAAGATAAATCTTAATGGGTAGATCATACTTCTCAATGTTGAAACAAAAAAGTTTAACCATAACTTTAAGAAAAATATAATACTGTTCAACCATCAAATCTGTTTAGAGTTCTTTGACACATTAGAATTAAACATGTTGCATGCATCTTTCCCACATATCTGATTGTTTTTTACTTTGCTCATATTCTAAATGTTATGTTTTTTTTTTATTTCTATGTATAGGGAATTTATAGCCATGTTTATTCACATGTAAAGGCCAAATTGAGCCCTCACAATTACATACTTTGAGTTATTTTAGCAAAACAACATGAAATTTATATGGCTGTAAATAAAAGTGGAATCAGGTGCAAAGATTTATTTTAATAATTTTTATTGTTTATTTTTATTTTATAAGTTTTTCTTGGACAAAAATCACACCTGAATGAATCTAAAAGTCAACTCCTGTGAAAGTTGTTGTTGTTGTTGTTAACAGAAAATCATGCATTAAACCCTGAACACATTGAAATACTCTTTAAAACTATGTCAAAAAGATTAGGAAGAATACAGTTAAAAGTAATAATTTATATTATTTTTTTTTGTTTGCTTTTAAGGAATAAACTTACGTATGTGTGTCTGCACATTTACATACATATACTCCTATGTCTTCCTCCATGAGCTCCAGATGCTATGCTTACTTTGACTTTTTAAACTATTGTTTTCATAAGGTAAAAAAACATTTCATAAAGTAAACACTTTCTGGGAAGCAAGCTGACTGGTCTTATTAGCAGAGCTTTGATGTAGATTTAGTGGGGGAAGGGGATGTACCTCTGAGTGACAGAAAACAAACAGGGAACAGAAACACTTTAGGAAGCAACAGGAAAATACCTGTGAATTGTCCAAAAGGAATTAGGAAGGGCTCCTCTAAAAAGGCGATGCAGTCAACATCCCAGCTGAAATGCCTCTACAGTAATGCACACAGCATGGGAAATGAGCAAGAGGAGTTAGAAGCCACAATGCAGTTAGAAAACGATGACCTAATTGCTATCACAGAAACATGTTTGGACAAATCACACAACCAGAACACTGCAATCAAGGGAAGGAGGGGCAGAGGTGTTGCCCTCCATGTTAAGACATGGATAGATTGCAAAAGAGCTGCCTCTGAGAAACAGCCACAGAGAGGTTGAGAGCTTATGGGTAAAAGTTAAGGACCAGACCAGTAAGATGTCCAGTAAGGATAACTTGTGGTTGGGGTCTACTACAGGACACCTGACAAGACCTTCTTGCTTCAGCTACAAGACGCATCATGCTCACAGGCTCTCATCCTGATGGGTGTTTCAACCACCCAGATGTCTGCTGGAAAAGCTACACAGCAGGTCGTAAGCAATCCAGGAGAATCTTGGATTGTGTCGAGGATAACTTCCTGGTCCAAAATTAGACAAACTAAGCAGAGGATAAGTGTTACTGGACCTAGTGCTCACCAATGTGGAGGAACTCATTAAAGAGTTGAAGATGAGGGGCAGTCTGCGTTTTAGCAACCGTGCCTTGGTTGAGTTCACGATCTTGAGGAATATGGCCTGGTCAAAGAGAAATGTCTTTGGAGGTGTTCAAGACCAGGTTAGAGGAGGCCCTGAGCAACCTGATCTAGTGGGTGACTTCCCTGCCTATGGCAGAGGGGTTGGAACTAGATGATCTTTGAGGTCCCTTCCAACCCAAGCCATTCTATGGTTCTATGAAAAGTCAAGAGCCCAAACTTTCAAAGAGTGAACTTCCAGTCATTTAAAGACCTAGTAGATGTGATCCCCTGAGATACTGTCCTTAGGGACAGAGGAACTGGTCAGAGCTGGCAGCTCTTTAAGGGTACTGTTCTTAGAGTGGACGAGCTCAACCCTATGAGTAAGAAATCAAGCAGGGAAGGCAGAAAAACAGCATGGTGGAGCAAGAACCTGTTGGTCAAACTGAGGCGCAAGAAGGAAATGCACAGGCAGTGGGAGAAGGAACATGTGGCCTTGGAAGAGTACAGTGACGCTGTCCAGATGTGCAGGGATGTGATCAGGAAAGCCAAGGCACAGATGGAACTAAACTTGGCAAGGGATGCAAAGAAAAACAAGAAGGGATTCTATAGTTGCATTGGCCAGAAAAACAAAGGCCAAGGAGAGTGTACCCCCTCAGATAAACAAGAAGGGAAAATGCAGAACAGCAGACATGGGCAAGGCTGAGTTAATCAACAACTTATTTGCCTCAGTCTTCACTGCCAGTCAGGCTTCCCATGTCTCTTGAGTCCCTGAACCTGTAGGCAGGGGCTGGGGGAGCAAAGTCCCTCCCACTGTAAGCGAAGAGCAGGTTTGAGACCAACTGATGAAACTGAATAGATACAAGTCTATGGGTCCCAATGTCATACATCCCTGAGCGCTGAGGGAACTGGTTAATGTAGTTGCCAAGACGTTCTCCAACATATTTGCAACATCAGGGCAGTCAGGTGAAGTCCCCAGTGACAGGAAAAAAGGAAACATCACTCCAATTTTTCAAAAAGGTAGAAAAGACATGAGGGGCTACCAACTGGTAAGTCTCACCTCTGTGCCTGGGAAGACGGTGGAACAGATCCTCCTGAAAGCAATGTTAAGGCACATGCAAGACAAGGTGATCTGAGACAGTCTGCATGGCTTCACCAAGGGTAAATCCTGCCTGACCAATCTGGTGGCCTCCTGTGATGGAGTGACTGCATTGGTCAATAAGGGAAGACCAACCAATGCCACCTACCTGGATTTCTGTAAGGCTTTGACATCCTGATACCTAAATTGAAGAGAAATGTACTGAAAGGTGGACCATTTGGTTGATAAGGAATTGGCTTGATGGCTGCAGCCAGAAGAGTTGTTGTCAACGGCTGTATATCCAGGTGGTGGCCAGTGATGAGTGGTGGCCCTCAGGGGTCTATCTTGGGACTGGTGCTGTTTAGTATCTTTTTCAATGACTTGGAAGAATCGAGTGCACCCTCAGCAACTCTGCAGATGACACCAAGCTGAGTGGTGCAGTTGATATGAAAGAAGGAAGAGATGCCATTCAGAGCAACCTGGACAAGCTTGAGAAGTGGACCCATGTGAACTGAATGAAGTTCAACAAGTCCAAGTGCAAGGTGCTGCACCTGGGTCAGGGCAATCCCAGATATTAGGACAGACTGGGAAAAGAACTCATGGATAACAGCCCTGCAGAGAAGGACTTGGGGATTATGGTGGATGAAAAGTTCAACATGAGCTAGCAGTTTGCACTTTCAGCCCAGAAGGCCAGCTGCATTCTGGGCTGCACCAACAGAGGAGTGGCCAGCTGGTGGAGGGAGGTGATTGTGCCCCTCTGCTCTGCCCTTGTGAGGTCCCACTTGGAGTGCTGAGTCCAGATCTGGGTCCCCCAGCACAGGAAAGACATGGACCAGTTAGAGTGTGTCCAGAGGAAGGCCACGAAGATGATCAGAGGGCTGGAGCACCTCTTGTATGAAGAAATACTGAGAGAGCTGCAGATGTTCAGCTTGGAGAAGAAAAGGCTCCTGGGACACCTCCTTGTGGCTTTTCAGTACTTAAAGGGGAATTAAAAACAAAACAAACAACAAAAAAAAAAACACGGAGACTGACTTTTTACTCAGACAGATAACGATAAGAGAAGAGGAAACAGTTTTAAACTAAAAGAGGGTAGATTTAGGTTAGATGTTAAGAGGTAATTCTTCACTCAGAGGGTGGAGAGGCACTGGAACAGATAGCCCAGAGAGGCTGTGGATGCCCCATCCCTGGAGGTATTCAAGGCCATGTTGGACAGGGCCCTGGGCAACCTGATCTAGTGGGTGACATTCCTGCCTGTGGCAGGGGTGTTAGAGCTAGATGGTCTTTATGGTCCCTTCCAACCCAAGCCATTCTAGGATTCTATTATTCTATTGTGTCATATGCATTTTTAAATAGCAAATGTGAAATATTCGATCCTATTATATAAAATAAAAATGTGATGGATAATGAAATCTGACCAAGTAGAGCACAACATACCACTCATATGACTTACTTTTACAAATAGGAGATTTTCCTGTCCATTTCATATCTGGTTTACATGTCCGATGTTCTGATCCACCAGCAAGAAAAAATCCTGGCTGACAAGTATACACCAAAGTATATCCTAAAGTAGGAAGATCTATTGCTTTCACATCTACATGTGCCGGTGTCTCTGGCTGCCTACAAGCATGAGCTGCAAAGGGTTTTTAAGAGTTAGAAAAAGTGGTGGCAAACAGTGTCCAAAGGATTAGTGTATTAAATTTAAAACAAACACATGCCAACTTACTCCTTTTTACTCAGTAAGCTTTGTACACCTTTTAGAAATATTATTATATTCTATGTGTATTCTTTTCTTAATGTGGGAAGATGGAAATGATACTTATCAGATATTCTTGAGCAAAATTAAATCATGATAGATAGTCTGAAAACTGTTACAATGAAGAGAAACGTGCCATCGCACGTCCTGTGAATTTTTGTAGTGTCACAGCTTCAAGCATCACTTCCATTTAAAGAGTCTTGAAAATTAGAGCGATAACTGTGTTAAATAAATTCATTATAAATTTCAAATGACTTAAAAGTTCCGTAGGAAGGCTTTGTCATAGTACACTGATAATAACAGTTACTGTTTCTTAGTATGCTTCTTCCTCTGTGCTCCAGTGCATTAATTTACAACAATCCAAAGTTAATTTTAAATAGGGTAATAATCTAAGGTCATTCTCATTACATATTTTTTGCTTAGATGAGTGTATTTTAATACAATAGTTATTCAACATCCATAAGGACATAAATACAGTAAGCATTTATATATCCATACAGAGCACAGAAAAGCTGAATTTTGGTAAGTTGTATCTTATAATTCACAATATCTAGCCAACAGAATAGTCCCATGCATATTTCAGGCAACTTTTCACTATTAATCCAATACACACACACAAAATAGATTAACTTAAAACAACTAATGCAGTGGGTTAACAAGGACAAACTTTTCTGAATAAAAATTATAGTATAATAATATTATTGTATCATAATCCGATATTTTAAAAGTATTTCTAATTAAATTATTGTGAACATCAAGAAGAAAATATCTGAAAAATATTTCTTCACAGTAATATTCTGAATACATCTTTGTTCTTAGAATAGAAAGAAAAAAAAATAGTTAAATAAATTTGACTTTTTTTTTTGGTACCATAATATTTACTATGAATTTATACATGCATTAGCCTGTAGCTCTTTCAAAATTGCACAGCATACAAGCTCATTAGATAAGAAACCAGACTTACGAATACATTCAGACTGTATGCCACTCCACGTTAAGTTAGCAAGACAAGAACGGGTGGTAGATCCCTGAATATGATAGCCTTTCCTGCATCTGAAAAAGACTGTGCTCCCAACCTAAGGATCAAAACAGAATATTAGATGAAAGAGGTATCCATCATCTGTAGTTAGATATCAAGACTGTGATAAACTAGTAGATTTTTTTTTTTTCAAAAGTGTCCTCTGTTTACAGTATTTAAGTTTTTGTATGAGATGAAAATCTCAAGTAATTCATCTTCCATAACCTTATTTTAAATCAGTAAGTTGAAAAATATTGACAAGGCTGTGTGCATGGAAAAGAACAAGACATGCATTAGTTTATTAGTTTGTTAGTGTAACAGAAACAAACTAAATGACAGAGATGTACCTTTTTGTGTACATCACTGCATATATTCAATAGAACTTGACGAGTAAGTCTGTTTAAAAGGTTTCTCATTGTGTGGCTTCATTAAAAATATTTTTTAAGGGAAAAAAATAAAAAAAAATGTAAGGAACAGTTGCATCCATAATATCAGGCAGGAGCTGAAGGTGAAGAAAGAAGCTCACAGCCACAGCAGTGACAGACAGCACAATTGCAGGAGAGGGAGGGTACTGATAAGTACGGGAATTTACAGATTATTTTTATTTAATAACAATTCTGACTTGATCATAATACCATGTGACACACTGTCCTAGGTTCAGAAATAAGCAGGAAACCCAAGTAACACGTATTTCAGATTCCAGTCACAAATATTTGTACCTGAAGAATCTATTGACATTAAGTTAAGCAGTCTAAATAACAACTTTGGATTGGTCATTTTTGCATCTATTTTTATTTTCTCAGTTACTTTTATGACTGTCACTTGGCAAACTAATATCCTGTGAGGAATCTCGAAATTATAAAAAGGACATTCATCACAAAGAACATTGATCCACCACATAGAATGATTTTGTCTTCTCTGACGCTGAATAAAATGTAACATGAATTGCTAGTTTAGGTAAGCCAGTTTCTGACTTTTTCTCAAGGACTACATGGCCTTTGGATCAAACAGGTCTTCAGTTGTTAGGTATTTACTGACTATTCATCAATGTAAGAAAGAATTATGATCATAAAGCAAAGTAATTATATCATGTCATATCATATTAGGTAATCAATTTATAAATAGTCCTCCCTATTGAAGTCTCCTAGAGGACTGAATACATGATATATTGCAAGGTTAGAAGTTCTTTCTTTAAACAGCATTTAAAAAAAAAAAAAAAAAAAAAAAAAGAAAGAAAGCAAAGAAAGAAAAACACCTCAGAATGAAGCCTGAGCTTTATTAAAAAGGAGTGGAAATTTCCAAAGGTTTACATTAGACAATGAAGCCTAAATATAATTCAATATATTTGAGGTTATTAAATGCATCTTCAGTTTAGGAATCTAATAAATAAAAGAAAGAATTACCTCATAACCTCTGGAACTGTTTTGTATTCCAAAATGTGGAGTACCAGGGTCTGTACATGCATTGTGAGCTGGATCTAATGTAAAATGTGAAACATGACATATTATTATTGCATAGAAAGATAAGTCTAAAAGTGTTTGCAAAGATGTCATCAATGTCTAGCGATGACAAGAATCACATTTCTAATGCACCTGTGTATTTCTATGTATTAAACTCTTATTTCCAGTTACATTTCAAAGATAGATCACAGTACTTTCAGTACATTACCAATATTTAAGGGTATTTTTTGCAGGTATCTTTGGCAATGATACCTTCAAAATGAATCCTTCAAAATTAGGATTGCATTCATTTTTACTAAAATTCTAAACTTTTTTTGAATATATAGCATATCCCATCCTCCTGAAATACCATTCAGAATTCAGATGGAACATATATGGAAGTATTTTCCTCCTTTTCTTTTCCAAGCAACAACTTAATGATTAAGTCAGATTTCTAACCAGAATAAAAAACGAAACAAAAAAACTGCTTTCTTATAGCAAGTCAAGCGTTTCAAAGGGACTATTTTCTCAGCTGTTGTTGGAAAACAAAAATATAGCCCTCTTCACAACCAAGAAAGGTACACCAGCAGAGTTTAGCTAATTATATGATCCTAATTTTCACAAGTATATCTTAACACAGCCTGAAATTATTTTTGACATTTCATCTATGTCCCCTTTGCATTCTGAACGTGCATTTTCTTAAGGCATGTCCTTTCAAATCCAGCAGGTAGATAGCATGGGATCTAATCTGATAAATCCCTCTGTACTATGATTCCCTCTTGGCAACCAAGTCTGCTTTTGTGATGACACTGCAATTTGAAGAATATAATTTGGGCCTATATTTCATCTGTAACAATTTTTAACTTTCTGTAGAGGAAAAACTGACACATAAAACATATGCCAGTTCACTCTCAGTCAACTTCAATTTTCAGGATTGACAATCATTAGAGCATTACAATTTAAGTGGACTGATATTTACTGAAAGCTCCAAAAGTTAGGTGGACATTGACCCAACATGCAAGAATAAAAATTAAACATACTTAGCAGCTCAAGGACTTCTGACAAATTATCATCAGCAGGAATACTATTGATAATAGAAACATGAAGTCAATTGACTTTTTAAAGATTTGTTTAATCTGAAAAAACAGTGGGGAAAAAAAAGAAAGTATTCTCACACTGTTTTAAGGAAATGACAAATATCCAGGAATAGAACAGCTTGTCATCATTTGCTATTACATGATACTTTTGGCAATAGTTCTATTGTTCACAGATCTTAACTTTCAAATTCCTTAATAATGGTATCTGTAAATATTTTAGGTGTTCCTAGGTTTTCCTATTACAACAGCGTAAAAATGACTATGTCTGATGCAGTATTTTTCAGCTACTTCTTTATAAAAACATATAAATATATATAAATATATATAATTATATATATATATATAATCTATATAAACAGAAACGCCATTATTACATTTTCAAATTTGATTCTTCACTATAGACCTTATATTTTGTTTTTGTAAACCTTGTCTCACTTAAAAAAACAGATTGCCCAATTCATAAAAACTATGGACAGAAGGAAATTTGAATTAATATCAAAGAATTTTATCAAGTGTTAACATCTTATTTTACAAATACAGGCTGATTTCAATAGTCACACTTGCCACCTTCTCCCATACTATTCAGCCCAGCTCTTGCACAGAGCCAATATCTCAGTCACAGGAAAACTTATAATTGGGTTACAGTCTATATCTGAAAAGATTTATAGAAATATCAAAGAGGACATTTCTATTATCACGCCAAAATCATTTTCTCTAGCAAGTCACCCCAAGTTGGATCAAATACTGATGTCAGTGGGAGTTACAGGTGTCCAGCATTTCTCTCAGTTAATCTGATTATGTAACAAGCTAAAAGCCTACCACTTGCACATCAGTCAATGAGAAACTGATAGTGCTTGGCAGTTTATCAGAATTTCAAAAGATCAGACCCTGCACGCCTCATCCTTTTGAGCTGTACCAGCCACTTTCACAAGTTCCAAAAAGCTTTTTGATTTAGGATTGATTCTGACAAATGCCTTTAACTCTCCAGTGATAGAATCCAGTCTTTAATCTACCAAAGTCTTCTGTGTATCTAAAAGACTCTAAAAATAGATGGAATAAATTTATGCACTTGCACTTACTGACATTCTGCATTTCCAGCAGACAAGCAATCATGTAAATTTACAAATTACTTCATATGTGATTGTGTTTATCCTAGATTTTTTATACTCAAAATATAACCTTATTTATCGGGTTCTTTTTATATTACACAGAAGTTTTCTATATTTGGAAAGGTAATTGTTAGGCTTATGATAGTGTAATAATTTATCAAGAATATTCTCAGTAGAATCAGCACAAGAAATACCAATTAATACCAATGCATGTTGGTTGTATTCCACTCCAAGTGCCATCTGCTTGGCAGAATCTTCTTGAAGAGCCTATCAGAATAAAAGGGGGTCTGCACTGAAAGCTAACTTCAGATCTGTAGGTGAAACTCTTTCCATTGAGGCGTCCTTCTGCTGGAGTACCAGGATCACCACAAAACACCGCTAAGATATATAAAAAAAAAGAAAAAAAAAAAGAAAAAAAAAAGTTATTACAACTGCATGTGCTTCATTTGATGCTCGGAATTATTCTCCATTGTTTTAGGTGCAAGTTGGCCATACTGAATATGAGTGCAAATGCTATGTTCATTTATCAGTAGGATTATAGCTCAAATAAATTCTTGGCAGCTATTTAAAATTAATTGCCACTATTACAGTTATTATAAGCATAAAATGTAACCTGGAAAGATAGACCTTTTAATTGAGACACTTTAAGGCTGATTATACTTGGATGACAAAGTAATTTCAAAGTAGACAATGTTAAATGTATCCATTCACCCTCAGGTAAAATGGCTGGAAATTTTTGACCTAATTAAGTAAGGGAAAAATGTTTTTCAGAGTCTTGACAAGACTGCAAGCACTGGAGAAGCTGACAGATTTAGAAGAAGCTGGAAGACAAACAGTGACAAGATATGAAGGTATATACTTGCCTTAAAAAAGAAAAATAGATTAAGAAAACAGGGTAAGGATATGAGCTTAAGAGTTAGGAACCTAGTTTTCACCTGTTAATGGAAATAGAGACAGGGAACTAAAAAAGGAAAAGTGTAAGTGAAAATTTTAATCATGTTCACCACAAGTCAAATTCAGAACATTCAAAAAGATTACCCATAAGGAAAATGGTGATGAGGCCAATTAGATAATAAGAGGTGGAGGTGACTTTTGGGAAAAGGAAGACCATGATCTTAAATGGGTACAAACACTCAATTTCATAATGAGCTATGTTTTTTGGAAGAAGGAAGAAGAATCTTGCAGTAGTCCATACAATACCTGACACAGCCAAGTACCTTTGTAGCTGTGAGAAGAAAAATGACTATAGCCTGAGACAGTTTGGTGAAGCCCAACACAATTTATGCTGAAAACTTACGCAAACATTGTGGGATGTCTCCCCGCCATATTCCTCGACCCTCACAGGAGAGAATAGCTGTGTTAGATAACTGATAGCCTTCTGCACAGCTGTAACTCACACTGGCACCCCAGCGATAATCAGATCCTTCCACTTTCCCGTAGAGTACCGGTGGAGGGGGACCACAGGTGATAGCTAAATCACAAAAAGAAGAGTTTTAATTTCAAGATTTTATAGTGGTTAGGAGAATGCATAATCATATTTTGTTATACTTTTGTAACTAAAAAAAATAAGTAAATTTATGCTGTTCAGCCTAAAAACAAAACAAAACAAAACAAAACAAACAAACAAAAAAAAAACCTGTGTTGACAAAGCAGCCTGTAATAGACAGAAAAACAATTTAAATACAAAAATACTACCTCTAGGCTTAGGAAATCCCTGACCTGTTGCTGGAAGCCAGAAGAGCATATACCTTACCTAGTTCTGAGTCACTTGCCTACAAATTCATCGTTGATCATTGTTGGAAACAGGCTACTGTGCTAGGTATAAGTATTGTTAATATGTTTGTATAAATATTTGCATTTTATTTTAATTTAATTTTGCAACACTGTTCAAAGCTCATTATACAGGTCTGTTCATTTCCTTGCTCCTTTTCTTGCTTCCTTTTCAGAAAACAATGGACATTGGCTTTGTTCATAACTACATGCCAAAGATTCTTTAGAACTACTCTGATGTGATCCACTTTCTGAAAGAGTGCACAAAATGATGAAACCTTGAATGACCAGGTTTACATTTACACATCAGTTCATTCAACAAAAAGCACATCTGCAAATTCTACAACAGAAGTAGCTGATTTCTGCAACAGAAAGTATGGTCTGTAAACTGAACAGGCCAAAATTTAATTATAGACACTTCAAAGTGCTAGTGGATGTGGTGGCACTCTAGGTCCTTTATAAGCAGCAGATGCCCTTGGCTGTTGTATTTAATCCCTCATCTGACATAACAGTGCTGAGAATTTTCACCATACTTCCTTATTCCTTAAAAGTTTCTTATTATTACAGCCCCATCCCCACTATGACCTTTATGTTAGCACTTGTAATCAACTATTTGTAAAGAATCTTTATGGCTACTTACAATGACTACACTACTGCAACACAGGATTCTTTTAAGGTAAATTTGGTTTTGAGGATCCTTTCATGGAATTTTGGCCATTTAATCCAAGATAAAAGAGCCAAAAAAAGGAAAATGGGTACTTCATTCCTAGTTTTTCTTTCAGCTGACCACTCCAGTAATCTTCATTGCAGATTGATTTGGTTCTACTGTCATCATTAGTGTCCCTATTTTAACCAATTTTGTACCATGACATATATACTACATAAACACAAATGTTACACAAATATTTATTGGTATGTTTTAGTTGCATTTGCATGTTAATCACCCCAGAAAAGCTTTGACAATTTCTTTATAAAATGTAGGTATATATTTTTATACAACTATAAATGTATTTATTTGTTAGTGAATTTCATATATAGTATCAAAATAGTATTTGTAAATTATTTTTCAGATGCATACCTTTGCAAATTGGTTTACTCTGGTTCCATGTGCTGTCCTTTATACAACGCAGGGTAGATGAACCAGAAGGCTCCATCAAATATCCTGGATTACATTGGTAGCTGACTGTCTTATTAAAGGTGAAATCATTTCCAAACTGGATGCCATTTGGTAATGCACCTGGATCTCCACAGCTGATCACTAGCAAGAAAAGAAAAAAACAAAAAAAACAAACAAACAAAAAAAAACAACCTTTAGGTACTGGAGGCTGCTATAAGGTCTCCCTGGAGCCTTCTCTTCTCCAAGCTGAACAACCCCAGCTATCTCAGACTGGCTTCGTAGAAGAGGTGCTGCAGCCCCATGATCATCTTCATGGCCCTCCTCTGGGACCACAGGTTATTTATCTGACATTACATCTATCACGGAACAAAATTAGGTTGGTTTTCTAAAACGTTGTCTATGTTGTCATCCTTCCATACCTTTGAGTAACTTCCTCTCAGGGTCATGAATGACCAACTGCGTTTGACACCCCTTTCCCCCCATCCCAGGGTGCCCATGCTCAAGGCCAGCTCTGATATTCTGCTGACATGTAAACTGGGAACTGAGTGCAGTGGAAAGAGCTGAGAGCTGTGAGAAGCTTTGTCCAGGGCTTCCCACTTTGTTTGGTAGCTGCACTTAAACTCAAAGCCTCACCTTTGGTCTTTGAGCCACATTGCAATTATGCCTATGCCTGGCCATGTACCTCACTGACTAGACTACCAGCTTGCACTGGGACCTGCCTCACAGATGCTGACTTGCCTGGGGATCAGTGGATCATGCTTGACCCAAGTTACTGTCACTGGACCTGCTCTGCCCTTCTTGCTTGGTACTGTGGGTCCAGCCTCATCAGCAAGGTCACTGCACCTGCTGGCCTTGCTGCCCTCCTCTGCTCTTGTGGAGTAGCTGAAACTCACTGCTCCCTGACTCCTTAGTAGAATGAGTATGTCAGATCTGGTTCAAATGGCTCACAGTATAAACTGGTGCAGCAACGTATCCAACTAGATAAAATCTGATTTAGACTTACCTGTGTACATAAGCCACAAAAAAAGCTAAAGAAAACTCTAGAGGAACACCTATTTTTAGGAAAAATGACATATTTTTAATTCACAATACATTCACAAGATAAACAACTACAAAAAAGTTACCTAGTTACCTATGTATCTATCTTAAGAAGATATTTCTGGCAAAATATAACATATATTAAAATTGAATGTACCTTTAAGCACATAAAATATTTATGTATCACAAGACAGAGGAATGGGATTTTTTTTTTTTTTTTTTTTTTTTTCCAGTCTAGCAAAATAATCATTTTCAGAAGCAGGCTGGTGATCTTAGCACTTCAAAGCTTTAGAGGAAGAAAGTTTATTTCTGACCTGTGCAGTCTGGAGCAGTGCCAGTCCATGTCCCATTAGCAGTACAATGTCGAGTAGTTAGCCCTGAAGTTTTGTAACCTTCCCAGCAGGCATAAATGACCGAGCTGGAGAATAATATTCCATCACTGTATATTATCATACCATTGGCTGGAGTGCCAGGGTTCCCACAAGATACAGCTGTGAAAAAGGTTAACAACTAGGTTGACTAGATGGAAAAAAATAATATATATATATATATATATATATATATATATGATTTTTAAACAGCCTTCATTTTTTTAAAAAAAAACGTTCTAGCAAATATTATTAAGAAAATGCTTAATGGGTGTAATTTTTAGTTAATATCCTGACAGATCTATGCCTCTGATTTGCTCATAGGCACATTTTTCTATTCCCTTCCTGTCTTCTGGTATCTCCTCTTTTGATTGTAAAAAAATGAATAGAATAATTTCTTTATTGAATCAAGAAAAGAATAGATGTTCTGTATTGGCATCTCATCCAACCACCTTGCTCAAGCAGGGTCATCTGGGCACCACCAAAAAGAGGCTGGCTCCAAACTCCATGCACTTTGTCTTCGTGTATTTATATGCACTGATAAGATCTCTCCTAAGCTTTCTCTTCTCCATACTGAACAGTCCCAACTCTTTTAGCTTCTCCTCATAAGAAGTACTCCAGTCCTTTAATCATCTCTGTGGCCCTTTGTTGGACTCTTTCAAGTATGTCCACATCTCTCTTTAACTGGGGGGCCCCAGCACTGGACACAGCACTCCAGGTGTGGACTCACCAATAACAGAGTAGAGGGGAAGGACCTCTTATGACCTGCTGGGGATACTTTGCATAATGAAGCCAAGATTACCATTATCCTTCTTTGCAGCAAGGCCATATTGTTGGCTCATGTTCAGATTGGTGTCAACCAAGATCCCCAGGTCCTTTTCTGCAAAACTGATTTCCAGCTGGGTGGCCCGCAGAATAACAGTTATAATTTAATAGTTTAGATTACAGGATTCTGTTAAACATAATTTGCTAAATAAAAAATGATTCAGACTATTACTGATGTTTGTAATCATTCATAAATGACTTTTTTTTTTTTTTTTTTTTTTTTAAATGAGGCTTTATTCACTTTTCACATTTAAAATTTTGAAGAGAAGAATTCAGTAGGATGGAATTTTAAACTTCTGTCATGAATGGAAGTAGTAGCAGGAAGCATAAAGTGAACTATGTTGGTGGTGATACACAATTGTTAATATGGAATAATCAAAGAAAGGGTTCACAGCTTTAGTTTTCAGATTTAAAACACTCTAACTCCTTCAAGAAACTGGCATAGCTTTTGTTATCTTCATTTCCATGATCAACGCTCTCTTTATATTCACCAATGAATGTACCTGTATATGGAAAATAGCCTTAGATACATTTAACTTTGATTTTGTGATCATGGTATTGTTCAACCATACCAACAGGAACATGCAATCATATTAAGTTTATACAAATTCTTCTGAGAAGTTTCATGACAGAAAGAACACTGTAGCTTTATCTTCCACTGTTTTATTATTGTTATTGTTGCTGTTACTGTAAAATCATGATTTTAAAATTACATGGAAGGTCTTCCAAGTTAAAATTATTATTATGGCCTTCAGATAGGAGTAAAAAGGAAGAGGTGTATTTCTCATAATTACTTCAACTTCATCATTTTGCCGGCTAGACAGAAATACAATACCAGACTCCCTGCTTTTCTCTGCTGTAGGACTGTTACTGTTGTCTCTACATGGTCCAGGTTGCTTTGTAGGAGTCCCAGTCTGCTCCTAAATCATCTGTATTTTTGATACAGACAAAACTTTATAGGATCTGTCTTTAGATTTGCTTTGAATTACTGAGGCATTCATTAATCACACAATATGATACAACCGTATTCTAGCTATCTAGCTATTTACTATGGAATTGGCTGACCTGAGTCTGAACTCAAAAGGTTTGTGTGAAGTACTCTGTAAAGAATATGTGTACACTGACCTGTAACTGCTCACTGCAAACTTTACTGCAGCAATATTTTAAATTACTTTTGTTTTTGCTATTAGAGGACCACAACTCCTATGATCTCTACTGATCATGACGTATTGAGTAATAGTTTCCTATAGCCCACTAAAACCTCAGCCAAGACAATAAAAATAGAAAACACACTGGAATAACCCCCCCTTTTTTTTTTTTTTTTTTTTTTCTGAAATATGCTTCGTATCAGATAATTGAAACAGAAGCAGACACTAGTGCTTTTGTTTTACACGTGGGTAACTGACCATTAATATATAATGAATAACGCAAATTTCCTCGTGAGTCTAAAAAAAGTTGATTGAAATTGTTATTAAATGACATGGATACAACTGGCACACCAAAGATTAAAGTAAAATGTAAGGAAGAGAGATAAACTTAAATGAAAAATATAGATACCGGTGTTTATCCATTATTCCCAGCTTTCAGTTACTAATATTGGGTTGAGGAATAACAATGTGATGGTCAGAAATCCTGTCTCTTTCTGGACACAAGTGAAATCAATCTACAGACAGAACCATGATATGATGAACCCCAAAAGAGTAAGACAGCCCTTTTTATTTCAAATTGTCATCCCAAAGCCTGAAGATGGTAGAGATTATTAACAGAATTGCCATGTTTTTTGTTGATTTCACTGCCAGCTGCTACTTTAATTCTATAATTCTATGTTTAGTTCTATGACTTTAGTTCCACTTGTGCAGATCTTCTTGGTTCTGTACAGGAATGATATTCAGTGAAGGTGTTGATTAAAAATTATACATGCTCTTTCTCCTTCTAATAAGGAGCTTTTCATATCTTAAAAAAGAAAAAGAAACAGAAATTATCAGAATTTTGCAGGAAGGAATGTTTATAGTGCTTCTGAGAATACCTGGGCTCCTCTCCGCTTTGTCTTTTGACCTCAAATGTTCTGAAGGATTTGTGTTTGAAAACATTTACCATCAAGACCATACGTGAAAAAGACACTGAGGACTCTAATGACTTTTTTTTTTTGCCAATAATGGTAATGCCAGAACTGGCATGGAGCCAGGGTTGTCAATTCTGAGGTAACTTTCTGGTAATTTTAATAGTGGCAAGTGGTAATTTTAATAGTTCCCTTCCTTCCTTCTTCTTTTCTGCCTATGGGGTAATATGTATTGACAGGAAACCTTTTAAATATTCTTGGGTTTTATAAGCATTTGGGGGTCTGTGGTGATCTATATCACTTTATTTAGCAGGTGCTAAAAAAAAAAAAAGAATATCAACTGCGTTTATTAGCAAACTGACAATTATAAACTCAGAGGGTTTGGAAACCCCCATCTTGTTACTGTGACATGCATTACACACAGAGTGTACAGCTTAAAAGATGGTCTCCTCCTAATCTCTTTGTTACTTATACTAAACAAAAAACAATCCCAGTAGAAAAGCAAAATAGAAAGTAAGGTTTCATTTCATTTCTTTTTTTTTTTTTTTCTTTTTTCTTTTTTTTTCTTTTTTTTTTCTGGAAACATAAGGTTGAAGAAAAAGAAATAAAAAAAAAAAAGAAACAAAAACAGCAGCATTTCACACAACGCTGATTGCCACTGCTTGCTGCCATACTTAATGGCTTCATGCAGAGGCAGAAGAAAGGACATTGAACAACTTATATTTTCTACTGTAAATATTGATCCTGTGCCCACTGACATTATAAAACAGCTATGGTGATATCTACACTGACAGAAAACCAGTCTGTGCTGAAGATACAGAAAAAGAACGATTATTACACGAGGAGACTGTGATAAAATCCCTAAGCAAAAATCATCATTAATTTGTTAAATATATTTTATCCCATCTGCCAGCTGATCATTTAGTATAGCAGACAAGATAGTACAGAATCCATCAACTCCAATGAATTAGATAAACTAACTTTTCAAGCATTCTTGGAAAAGAAGGAGTCATTTTAAAACTTTATTCTTCCATTACTGGTTTTCAATTCTGACAGTGCATAAAAAGAATAAACATTTTTAATTATATATTTTTAAATGTTATTCTTAACTGTGTTTTCCAGAAATATTCTTTGTAGCTTTTCTTCTGAAAGAGCTAGCATAAAAACAGTCTCTCTAATAAAAATTATGTCTAATTTATGTGGAGAAATATTTGGTTATTTGCACTTAGTTAAGAAAACGTTATTTTATCATTTGTTCAGTCCTTGATGCGTAGATACTACATAGAAAGAATATGAAAATACTGTATTGCAAGAAGATGGATGACAGATTTACTCATTACTCCATTTACATATTTTAAATCAGTACCATTTAATTTTACATTTAATTTAGATATCTATTCTCTATTTCCAGTCTCATTATTTGTTTATTGCATTATTTTCTCTCTCTCTCTCTCTCTTTTTTTTTTTTTTTTTTTATAAATATACACTCCAATATATACTTAGTTTGGACTTAGGTTTTTAAACAAAGCATTAAATGCTTGCAAACTATCAAATTTCTGCAGAGAAATTTGAAAGCATGTTTTTTGTCATATAATTTTCTTTCTAATTAAATAATAAAATTTCATTATTAAGGTATTCAATGGTGTCATAAATGCTGATGGTGTCATCAATACCTACCTTCACACACAGGCTGTATACCTGACCAAGAACTATTAAGCAGACATGTTCGTTCTGCAGATCCTCTCAGCTGATAACCCATTTCACAGGAGAAACGTAGCAGACTTTTTATTTTGAACTCATCTCCTAGTCTAGATCCATGAGCTGGTATTCCTGGATCATCACAATAGCCAGGATTATTTCCTATAAAAAACAACACAGAAGAATTATTGGGACAGAAATTATACACAGCTATTCTCTCTTGTGGTAGTGGTACTACTCTCTCTTGTGAAGAGTACGACTAACTGGATTGTTTCTTTTACAGTCAATCACTTTTCTTCCAGGTGTTATGAAACCAAAGATGAAAATAGCAAGTATTTTTAACCTACTTCTTATCTCAGATCTAAACAGACCTAAACATTGAATTTGATATAAATGAGAGAGAAAAAATAATTTACACAGGAAGCACCCGTCATTTTTTAGCAGTTCAACATTTCTAAAAATATTTTTATAATACTATATTCTACACATTGTATTTTATTGTTCAACTCTCTCATAGTAGTAACTTCTAATAAGAAAAAATAGAGAACAGCAAGAGTGAAGAAAATCATATTTAAGATTCTTAACAAATATATCTGAAGTACTTCTATCTAAATGGTACCTCTGTGCCTATCAGGAACAGAAATTTCCTTACCTTTTAAGCTACTATACAAGTGTAAGTTACAGTGTTAGAAGAGAAAAAAAGTGCTGCAAACCAGTCCTCTCAAACATGTCCTTACAAGTCTGATGAACTAATCAACTGCCTTGTCAGATAAAGTAGCTGCTGTAAGAGCTACCAAAGCTTGACAAGGAAGTATGGTCTCAGTAGCGATGATTTTTTAAATATATTTTCTCATAAAATTGTCTCTCCCCTAAACTGTCATTCATAATGGTTCATAGAAAAAGTTTGTGTTTTATAATCCTTCATTTTCTTTTTTTTAAGTTATACCTCTAAACTGAATTTCTATTCAAAAGTTCTTTTTGTTTGTTTGTTTTCCAAAATACGCCTATGTAGTTCCATAGTTTGAATAGGTTATAAATATAAATAGGTTATACACATATGGGTTATAAATATAAATTGGTTATATATCTTTACAGATATTTTCCATTTACACTTCTCAAGACAAAATCTTGAACAATGGCAAAATGGTTGAGAAAACTCAAATACAAAAATTCTTATTTTAGAAATGAAAATTTGTATTTGGATCAGAAAGTATGATTTTAGAGTGTGCAGTAGGAGGTCTTCAGTATAGCAAGTTTGAGACAAACAGGCCTTGGTTGTGACCACTTTGCTTAGTGCTAGCTTCTTCTAGAACAGATTATTCGTTACCCTACTGTGCTGCATTTGAACCTAGATTGTCTAAATACCTACCTGGAAATATGTGAGTGTCTTGAAGCCAGCTGGTACATTCTCTCCACACATGTACTGTTTAACTTACTCTCTGAAACTGAGTGGCTGCATCCAAAGTGCCCGTTGAGAATGATCTCCAGCACTAACTCACATACCATTTTTTTTCTTGGACACTAGTTTTGTCTTGGAGAAAGCTTAAACTAGAGCCAAGCAAATTTATAGGCAAACAGTACAGACAAAGAAAGTTCTAGAGTTCTGGAGGTCTAGGCCATTTTTATTTAGCAATGTAGATGATTACATGTTCATTACTGAATAATAAGTGGGAGTCATCCTAAAAAAAAATATCATTCAGTGTGACTCTCTATTATCACTTATCTCATATGATACAAGTGGCCATCACTGCATCAGGTCCCAGGAGAAAACAACATGGAGATCGCATTTGTATCATCAAGCATTCAGAAATATATCAATATATAAAAAAGAAATAAGCCCAATGCCAAAAGTGATTTCAAGACTGTTCTACATACCTCTTTAGTATAAGCGCAATTATCTGTCTTATTTGTCCTGAACCCAATCATTCTTTCACTGACATTCTGAACACAAATTATTTGCATATTTTAAATGGAGTCAGCTCCTGAATATCTAATATGGAAAGTGTAGTTACTTTTATAATTCTAAATGCTTTAGAGAAATCAGACGCTTTTATTTTTTTTTAATTAACACAGAGTGCTTTCTCCTTTTCCTACACAATCTCCTTGCTTGCAAGAGGGTGTCAGACCAAAATCAAATTTAGAAAATTAAATTTGCATCAGTAACAATGTTTTGGTTGCATTAGATATGTTTTCATTTCTGATGCGATGATGACAGTAGTCTTTCATGGTTAAGAAATCTATATTTTTATAGTACAGACAGAAGTCCATAAAAAGTCTCTAAAAATATTATCTCACTGAGGACTGTTATCTGAAGAGTCTCAATTGCTAGAGATTAGAATTTCTTTCCACCAGAATCAGAATCTCCCTTGTGGTGGGAAATGTTGGGTAATAGCACCAGAGGGCTCTGACATTTAAAATTTTGAAGTCTTGATGCAATATCAGATCTGGCACCTTTTACTGGACAAAAAGGTGACTGACATAAACCTGAGCTTAAGATAAGCAAAAAAAAGGCCAATTCTGTGTGGTTATTATCCATATGACTGTCCTGCAGAAATTCCTTTCGGGTTTAGGCATAAAGACCATGACAGCAATGAGCCCTAGAGCTGTGAGAAGACTCTAATTAAACTTTTTTCTTTAAGCAGTAGAGAGCAGAAAGGACACCTGAGTGATTTAAATTTACTTCCTTTCCACAGTGCGTCAAATTCTGTTCAGTGTCTTTATAGAATCAGTTTATGAGTGGACTGTTGTCCAATAACTCTAAATAAGAGTACAAAATTTAAATATCTTACACCTATTTGAATTAATGAATAATGGTCAAATCTGAATTGAACCATACTGACTCAGATGTGCTTCGGGGAAGATATAAGAAAATTTTATAATGTGTAATAATGGAACAATTTTCTCATTAGACAATTTTATTCCACAACTTCACAGGTAATTGCTTTCTTGTATTCTGTAGTGTATAGGCTTGTTTCTGTTAAAAAACTTATTAATATGCTGTGGATGTCCTCAGTAGCCAAGCTTCATCTGAACTCTTGACTTCAAGAAAAACATGCAATGTTTTATGGCTCCTTCGAAATTTGCATAGTTAGTCTGGGGGGGAATAAACTGTTCATGAACTTCCTGGCAGGACTAAAAACACTACAGAGGTTTATGATTGTCGTACTAATAAAGAATACTCCTGTAAGTGAAAAAAACAAACATAAGGCAGGAAGTTTACCAGCCAGTACATTTGCTGTGGTGTTTTTTAATAAAAATTTTTATATGTAACAATCTACATTTACACAACAGTGAATAAATGCATACATGCAAAGAAGAACTCTAACAGTTTTAAACAGTGTTTTGTGGCATCTATTTACTGCAGCATCCAACTGCATCATCTAACTAAAGAGCAAAGGTAGCACAGTAATGACAGAGAATTGGAGCAAATGTTTTCAAATATTTTGATAAATGGTTATAATTTATCTGAGTGGCCTTTCGTGAAATTAAAAGATAACTGGAAGAAAAAAAAAAAAAACAACAAACAAACAAAGAAAAACAACACCACAAATATCTGGCTCCCGTTAAAATTGCTTGAGAATACTCTTATTCATGTAATTACAAGGTGGTTTGTACAACTACCTGAACAGTGAGGGAGAGTCCCACTCCAGTGGCTATCTTCTTGGCACTCCCTTGTAGAATTTCCTATGAGCCTTCGACCCGCTGTGCAAGAATAGTGAATTATGGAGCCATATGTAAATTTGTCTCCTGATAGAACTGCATTGGCAGGTACCCCAGGATGTCCACAAGAAATGGCTGGTGGAGGAAAGAGCACAATATTATAAGATATTTTTATGGCACAGAATAAGCATGTTATAACCATTACATACAAATCCAGTACCCAAAATAAACTTATTTCTGGATTTCTGCTCTTTCATATTTAAGTTTCACTGTCACTATAGATCACTTAGTGGTCCTTCATAATACTTGATATAGAAACTATATGTAAAACTAACTTATCCAGCTTTCCCTGGAGTTACACAGAACTCTCCTTCCTCATTCATTTCTATTCATTGTCCTCACCTACAAACTATACAGATCTTTTCTGTTAAGGCTAGGAAAGAAGAAACAGAAGAAGGTTAATGTTGCAGTGTACATCTTTATTACAGATATAGTAATGTTACATAGCTTTATCATACCTATAAAATAACTAGAGGCAGTTTAGGTGGTACAGAGAAAATAAAATAGTAATAATAATAATTTGTATCATTATTTTAGCAATGTGTTGCACTTGCTATGAAAATAGCGTTACTCACCATTCTGGTAAATTATGAATCAAATTTATGCTTAAGTTCATGTGTACATTTTGTTTAAGAAAAAATCACCTCTACTGTTTTGGGATAGAATAACTTGCAAACAAGTAGTTCAGAACTGTTATATGAGGAAACATGGAAACATATGTCATTTTAAGGTTAGGCAGAAGGAAAATTCTGAATGCTTTCTGTGTAAAACTTAGGTCACACAGTGGAGAAAGAAAAACAAATATATATTTTATGTAACTGTAGTAAATAGTCACTCAAACAGGCAACACTTAAGCAAGAGGTATTGAGCTTGAGAAGCCTTAAAAGCTACTTGAGTATATGATCTATGGGTCAAATATATTTTTAAAAGAAGACGAAAAAAAAACTATGAACAACTTCTGATGACTATTGTTTCTGATATTCATTAAAATTATTTGTGTTATAGTTGATTCCATGATAATATCAAACTGACTGTGGAATGGATTTCTGCCAAAAGGCATGGTCCTGACCACTTTCCTTCCATAGTTGTGTGTTTCTGCTGGTTTCCTTGAGCTGGTACAAGTATTCATGTGGCAAACAGTAACCAAATCAGGACACTGATCCGGCTGAAGAGTACTTCCACAGAAATAATAACAATAATTAAAAAGTGTTTAGTTTTAGTTTTCAGCCATATCAATTACTTTAATGAGCTTGCTGCACTACCATGCAAATGCAAGTCCTGCATTCTGAAGGAGCTGCAGTGGGGGAAAAGGAGAGGTTAATGGAAACATCAGAGTTTTTGGAGGAAAAACCATGTAGATAATGTGTTCGTATAATGATTTGTAATGAGTAACATAATTTTTTCCTAGCTTAAGAGGAAGAAAATAATCCATTTTTAAGCAATGGTGCTCATGTACTGCCTTGCATGTAAAACAGCATGTAAAAGAAAAATATTTTTCTACTTTTGAACATCAATTGTTTACAGTAAACATAGTGTCTACTTTGGGTCTGAAATTCATCTTGCCTGCCTCTCCAAGTATTGTATATTTTTCCCTATCCCCAGAAAATCTTAAACTTTAAAGAGATTTTCATTGATAACCTTTGAAAATTAAATCTCTTTTACAGTGCTTGAAAAGAGTCTGATAGACTACATCTATCAAAAGGTAAACAGATTTTTCTAATAGAAAAAGGCCTATTATATTCACTGTGAGTTTATCTCAATGAAAGAATGTTAATTTTTTCCTAGAGATATTTGAGGTTCAGATGGTGTTCAGCAGCAAATTAGCAGCAGCTAACCTAGTAAATGATTGAGGAATTTAGGCACCTCACAGTTTTACTTGAAAGTTCCCAGGGTCTCAATCAGTAGTCCCCAGAGCAAGGTCAGGAACTCCTATTCAGGAACTCCTATCCTGGAACTCTCCCTAAAACCAGAAAGCCATGTAATTACTTCCAAACTTCCAAAATGCTTCAAGTGGAAAGATGGGTAGCTATTATGGGGGATTTATATTCCCCGTCTTCTTCTACTCTTCCTCTAAAGATTGTTCCCTCCCCAGTCCTGGAAAGGATCACTGGGCCAGGGACATAACAGTTTTTCTAAGATATAAACAGTGAGGCATATGCAAGCATCAATAAAATATTCTTGCCAAATGAACAATCTTAAACAACTATTTTGTATTTTAAATGTCACATATTGCTGAATTATTTCATTGCTGAAATGGGACTAAACTCAAGTTTTGATTATAGCTCTTATTGACAGATACTGAAAGTGTAGATTGTTCTAAAAATCAAAACAAAACTGTTTCAGTTATGCAGATATTAGATACACAGTAGTAGGAAGGAAACAAGCACAAAACATAAATAAATTCACTAGTCTAGTAATATTTATTGATCTGATTATTATGTAGATATAAATTCATATAATAAATTGTTTAAAAAACAATCACATTTATGTAAAGGAAAAATAAAACCAGCTGATGGATTTGCAAATTAAAGCATATTTTAATTTATTATTTCCTTTAATTGCGTTGTAATTCAGAATCCTGATGTCAGAAAATTAATAGTGATCAGAGAAGAAAAATATCTCAGTGGAAAATGAAAACCAGCCAAGCTGTTGTTTTCTAGAGATGTGAAGCTCAATGAACAATTATAGGAAACAGTTGAAGATTTCCACCCTCAGGAAAAAGTGATAGAGGAAGTATGA
The DNA here is from genome assembly GCF_011077185.1 of Oxyura jamaicensis. Taxonomy (NCBI): domain Eukaryota; kingdom Metazoa; phylum Chordata; class Aves; order Anseriformes; family Anatidae; genus Oxyura; species Oxyura jamaicensis. Next base: position 96,088,785 of record NC_048895.1, on the reverse strand, counting down.
AGTAAAGTTATGAAAAGACCCTCTTAAGCAAAAAAAAATTTCCTACACAGCTTTCCATACATTTGATCTCACATGCATACTACGATAGAAGGTCCAGAAAAAAATTCTCATAAGTATTAATTGTTTTAGACTATCAATCCTAATTATAACATACAAATAATACCTTTAGATTTCCCTGTTTCTAAATATTATAATAATAATACACCAAATTGGGCAAACAATCTTTGCTTTCTGACATTTGAAAAAATAGTTCAATAATTCCCTCTGAAACCATTTTTACATAAATGATGAAAAGCTGCATGCCTTGATGTTTTCCGACCGAGCTGTACAATTTTCAGTATGTTGCTCATAAAATCCAGCTTTGTTTCTCAACACAACCACACACTTTTTTGCCTAGCATGACTAAAAAACATAAACCACAAGGTTAAGCCCCAATGAATAGTGCTAAAGTGAATGAATACTTACACAAACACTTTGGTAGTGATCTATCCCATAAGCCATTAGCTTTACAGGTCAAAGCAGATGAGCCCAAAAGATAGAAGCCCTTCTTGCAATGGTATGCCACACTTGTTCCATACTTGAAACTTTCAGGATAATTCTGCTGGCCATGCCGAATAGCATTTTCCACAAAACCAGGATCAGAACAATTCACCACTGTAAGACAAGCAGTGTTCATCACCAATGCATACTTACAATGTCATAAATAAATAGATACAGTGACTTTTTTGTTACTTCACGAGCGACTCATGACTGTTACCCATTTGGTATCTGTGATTTTTATTTGACTTAAATATCAGATATGTTCTCAACTAGTCAAGATTTTAGATCTTTTTTGCTTTGAAAATAGCATTGTAATCTTACTCCAGTTACTGTAACAGTATTGGACATGCAAGTCGTTGGAAGGTGAAAGAGAAAATGGAGGATGTTTATTTTAATCTTTTTCTTCCTAGACCTCATTTGGTCTTCCATGCAATTTTTATGTGAAGAAAACCAAATGAAAAGAAAACCAGTACATAGTTTAAATAACACTTTAACATTTTCTGTTTTAATGTCCTGTAATAAGATAAATTGTTTCAAACATTAACAAGAACATTTTCTGCTATTAATGTATAGAATAGAAGAAGGATGGTGAAAAGTGAAATATCTGATATTGGAGAAGGGGTAAGGATAAGTGCCAAAAAGCATTATGTTATTTTTCAGATAGCAGTAAAAACCCTTTAAAAATGCAGGTTTTGACATGACTGTTGAGTTTTTATGTAAGGTATATTTCCCCTCCATTCCCAATCCTTTATACCCTGAAGTTCAGATGACGGTTTGTTGGTGGAAGATTATGATGAGATGATGAGATCTCTAAGTGTGAGAATATTATTACAAGTTACTACTCATCAGACAGTGACAGGAATCTACTTTTCAAGTACCATCTAGTTTCAGTTAAGTACACAGGAAAAAAAAAAAAAAAAAAAAGTCTAAAAAACATTAGGTATCATGATGTTTTATATAAAGCACTTAGCAAGGCATTATCTAGACTGATGAAGAGACATGGTTCATGAAGGAGATCTGTTTTGTTCTGAAGGGTAATAATGATATATGGTCTCCTAATTGAAACTGTTCTCATTCTACTTTATGCCAAATCCTATGAAATCGTTCACCAAAAGAGTTGCATTTAGCTTATATTACAATCTGTTTGCTTATATTTTATAATACCAACAGTTATTTAGATTTCATATTATAACCCTATAAATGCTGAAAAGAAATCAGATATGAAGAGATGAAATAACAAATTGTTTACATTGGGAGTTCACTGACAGAAAAGAACACTTTTATATCCATAACACTGACTTTTTTCTCTCCCTTAAAAAAAGACAAAAACACAAAGTCCTAAAATCTCACTGCTCTTGGGAAGTTGCAAAAGACTGGGCTATAGGAGTCTATACCTCTGTACTTGCTATGTAGAACTCTGAAAATCCTTGTTTCTAGGGATCTTGAGGTTTAAGAGTATTATCAAGAGAAAATATTCTTTTTACATTACACAAGAAATACATTTCATTCTTTTTTTACTGCCTTTTTCCATTGTTAGTAATCACTGTCAGCTAAGTCTAGTTCTGTCACAGACAGTATATCTATCATTGTAAAACAGGGACACAAGAGGAAGTTTTTCAAACCAACAGCCCACTCACATAATGCCCTGCAAATGTATTGAGCCAGATCTGCATGAGCTCATATGTCTACATTCTCAGTACAATTCTTCGTTAGAGAAACTAGCACAGCTCCCAGAAGGAATGCACACTGCATCCCAATTAACCCTGTTAGGCAATTAGACATTGTTTAGGGCTGTGTAAAGCTTCTGCTTTCGGAACTAACCTATATTCTTTGCATGGTTAAAGTTGCATTGAACTATATCCTTAAACTAAATCTATCTATATGCAGATTCTATATATCTACATATTTATATGGTTTCCTTGACATTTGAATTTACATCTGTATCTGGATTCTTGTGAATATGGTACTTAGTTCATATAAAACTCTGGAGAACTTTCTAGTAATTTAGCAGTAGATGTCTAAATTACTGTCTAAAATGTCTAAAATGTCACAGAAATTAAGTTTCTGTGCCCAGGCCCTATTTAGTTTAAAAATATGGATAATGTGTTTAATGTCAAAGACAGAAGTGATTCTTTCCCAGTCTATTCAGCTGAAATCATTGTTACAGGGTAATGCAGTTTTAATCTCCAACTTCACAATAACCTCATACCCAAGCCATCATATCAGAGATTGGTGTCTAAGGTTGTATAAGTTATTTGTACTGGTGCAGAACTAAACTCAGGTCTCCTGAGACCTATGTTCATGCTCTGGTTTTGTGAAGAAACTGCATACTGAAAAGTAACTACAGCAGAATAACAGTTTCCCATTCTACTTAAATTTACCTATTGGTACTATCAAGAACATATATTTTTGTAAATAGTCTCCATACCGGTAAACACATACAGAAGTTAATTGCCTTTTATGACCATAAAAATCCTCTGGAATAAAATAATTTAGAAGTGTTATTAATATCAATTTATCAATCGTATTTAAACTTGACTCTATTAGAAACCATGTCTTGGTGCAACTAAAACTCCTGCCTGCACCCACACAGATCATTAGTACAGGTTCATATTAAGTAGTCTGCATTTCATATTATATCCACATCTGTTTTAACGCTAACATTGGAAATTGTCCATATACAGCTTAAACAGGTACATGGACATTTACAGTGAATGTTCATCTATGCAAACATATAAGTATGGAAATTTACATGCAGATACACAGCACAAGATTCATATTGTCCACCTAATTTCTTTCCATCTCAAAGTTTCTTTCTCACATATCTCTGCCTCTGCACTCCTTGTATTTATTTTGTGTTGTTTGTTTTGTACAAGCATGAAGTTTCTTGCCATTTATGTTTTTTCAAGGGTTCTAGATGTAAAATACAAGAATACTTCTAGTACCATGGTTTTGATTGTTCAGAAACAGATAAAATAGAAGTTGAAACAGTGCTTGTGAAGTCATTAAAGTTTTAAAACTTCCACAATCATTTTCAAATTCTTTTTTTTTTTTTTTTTTCATTCATTTTCAGTCAGTTTGCTCCTATCTGAAAGCTAGCACAAAAACAAAATGGTAGAGATTAATAAATCTGAAGAATGAAAATGGAATATTTATGGAGGAATTATGTTATTCCTGGAATGACATGCAGTATTTACAAAAGTTTCCTTAAGCGTTGAAAAGCCACAGGAAAAAATGGCATTGAAATGCTTACCATTTACCTAACTATTTATATCTTGTGCTTGAAAAGAAACGTTTGGATTTAAATATTCCCAACTTTTTCTTGTCCCCCAAATGATTATTTTCCTGTTTTCATTTTGTTCAGGTAATAAAATAAGATGCCATTAAAAAACATTGTTCTTTTCATTTTTAAATGTAAAATAATTCACAAATCTACTTACAGGGGAGTAAGTATTTATTTTACCGCCTTAAAACAAACAAACAAAAACAAACAAACAAATATTGGTTCTTGTTCCTTAAAACTAGACTTTCCCAATACAATTTAGTGAACACCATTTATATTGCACTCAAATATATACTGGTTCAGTTGAAACAGAACTTTGAAACTTTTTCACCAATTTTTTCCAATAGTAGTATAGAATCATAGAATCATAGAAAAATTGAGGTTGGAAAAGACCTTCAGGATCATCTGGTCCAACCATTCCCCTACCACCAATGTCACCTCTAAACCATGTCCCTAAGCACCATGTCCAACCTTTCCTTGAACACTCCCAGGAACAGTGACTCCACCACTTCCCTGGGCAACCTGTCCCAGTGCCTGACCACTCTTTCTAAGAAGGAATGTGTCCTAATTGTTTGAACTGTTGAAGAGTAAAGCTCTTTGTCCAATTCTTTGTTTTACTTGTTGAAGAGTAGGGGCACGATGTCTCCATTTTTCCACTCATGGAACTTCTTAAGATTGAAACTTTAAAATTGAAACTTTGTTTTAATGGGTAAACCCAAGTTAGCTTCTGTGAAACCAGCAATAGAAATTAAAAAAGAGACCATTATTTCATGAAGATATGTTTCCCTAAAGCTACCCAAAAGCAATTCTTACCGAATTATCTTTGAAACACAACATGGAGAACAGAAAAACTTAATTTTCTGTACAGATCAGAAATATGCTGTGTTCAAGGAATAGTGTTATAGTCCCATAGAATCAATCTGTCTGTGTGATAGTGCTCATTCTTGTACCAGTAATAGCTGTTTAACCAAGTTAGGGATAAATAAAATACAGAATAGTCACTGAATGTAAAAATGTAGCATGTGCTCTGTGCAACAATATAGCTGCATGAAGTCATACCTGAATACACAAAATCGGATAAAATTATTATATAAAATAATACTGTCCCTTGAACTAAAAAGTAACCAAAATTATGCTTGTGGTATCATTTAACACTATCTAAAGATTTTTAAATAAGTATACATGAGCGTGGTGTGGCTAACAAGGGCTGCAGTAAGAAGTACTTTAGAAAAGAATTTGAGTTGGCTGGCATACAGAACTAAGGCAGTAGTTTTCCTGATTGCCTTTCACCCTGGGGACTCAGTTGTAAATCACGGTGAGAGTAGGAGATTGCTTTCTCTCAATGACAGCTGTCAAGGGTTACATGGGAAATGAATTCTGGCACTCTCAATTTAGTCTGTTGAGAAAAGCGGGAGAATGCTTTAAGTCTGCCCTGATGACTTCAGAACCTCACACTGAGTAGATTCAAACCCTTGAGGACAAAGAAGTGAAAAGACTTTGTCAGAGTCCCTTAGGCAGTTTTCTGTTAAAAAGTTGAATGATCATCAAAAAGTACATCGTTCACAGTATTTCATTTCTTTTTCTCTTGCTTTCTCTCAATTTTTTTCCTTGACAGAAACAATGTTAAGCTTCTTTTTTAAACTTTGATATCTGATCAACAGTGTTTGTAAACTTTTTTTTATTTGAAAAGTACTGCATTACTGTTGATATCTAGAACACATATAGAGACTGCCACTCAAGATGAATACAAGTAGATAATTCACTCTGAATTTATGAAAAATTCTATGAAATGAATATAGAAAGGAAGGCATTGCTTGGAAAAAGCAAGATTACAATATTTCCAGCCTATTGAATTTTAGTAAAGGTCATAGTAAAGTCAACAATACACAAAACTGATAACTGCTCAATATAGTTAACTGTTCACTTTGCAAAAGACTCAAATAGAGAGGAGTAATTTTTTATTGCCACTTTTTTCAATGTGGGCCTGTTGCAGAGTGATTTTTTCATAAGGAATCTGGCCACATAATCCATAACTCTAAAATATTTCTTTAGGAAGCAGAGTGCTTTGTGACTAGTGTTTTTATGTACATTAAGATCTATCAAAAATCTAAGGTCCTGGTATCATGTTTCTGATGAACCTAGCCCACATAAATGTTCACTGTAATACTGTAGTTGGTAATAAACATGGTTGATAATAGTACAAATAAATATTAATAATTAATAATTTGCACTAGATTCCATGAAGGGTATAGGTTATATTTACTTGTGAGATAAAAGCTGACGTACTTCACTTTTAATTGCATTCCAAAATATTTTGCCATTGAAATAAATATACCAATTTTTACTCATTGTTACAAAAATGCTGTTTTTCTTATAGTTTCTAAGGGAAAAAATCTGCCAAACTGCTCTAATGAATAACTTGCTCTATACTAAAATAAAACGGAGTACTAAATATGTTTAAAAAATGCCTGAATTTGCAATTGTTATTTTTAGCTTCCAACTGTTTTGGTTTAATGTTGTAAAACAATACAGTTTTTATCACCAGTTTAACTAACTTAAAAAGCATGTGTTTTTCTCTCAGATATGTATGAAAGTTCTTGCTATTCTGTCCAAAGTATGAATTCTGGTGTTGCTTGCATATACATCTTAAGTACTTACATCTTAAGTGCTTGCAGTACATCCTAAGTACTTACCTATCACTTTTCCTTATATGTGCTCTCTGTATGTACAGTCATTTGAGGTCATCTATGTACAAGTAGTAACAACACAGTAATTTTTTGTCTTAATAGTATAAACTCTGGAAGCATGTCTTAAAATCTTTCTCTTTAGGTTTTTGTTAGTCAGAGCATTGTTTTCCATGTGTGAACATCCATTCAGTTGCACTAAAACATGTTTCTACTACCTTTTGAAATGTTGTCATGGTTTTGGCTGGGACAGAGTTAATTTTCTTTAGAGAGGCTCACACAATGATGTGTTTTGGATTTAGAATGAAAATAATGACAATGATAACATACTGATATTTCAGTAGTTGCAAAGCAGTGCTCACACAGAGCCAAGGGCTTTTCTGCTCCTGCCTGCCAGTGAGGAGGCTGGGAATGCACCAGGAGCTAGGAGGGGGCAAAGCCAGGACAGCTGGCCCAGGCTGGCCAAAGGGACGTCCCATAGCATGTGGCATCACGTTCAGCAATAAAAGTGGGGATAAAAGTGGGGGTAAAGAAGGAGGGGGATGACGTGGTATAGTGCATCCCAGAAGTGGCTGAACACCTGCCTGCCAATGGGAAGCAGCGAATGAATTCCTTGTTTTGCTTTACTTGTGCATGTGGCTTTTGCTTTACCCAGAAAGCTGTCTTTATTTCAACCCCTGAGTTCTTGCACTTTTACATTGCTGATTCTCTCCCCCATCCTATCTGGGGAGAGTGAGTTGTGCAGTACTGAGTTGCCTACCAGGGCTAAAACACAACAGATGTCTTAGCCTGATCTCCAGGCAGGTAACATTCCAGAAAGGAGTCATTTAAAATCCTGTATCTCTGCCAGCTTCAGGTAAATAGCTCAGATACTGTTTGGCATCTCCCACTGCACCCCTCCTCTTTATTTACAAAACTTAAATAAGCTGCAATTTATAATAATTAATATCCTTCTGAAATATATAATATACTATCAACATGAACAGATTAGGTGTATTTAATATCCAAACTCTCAACAACAAAGGCCTCTGGCTTTGGAAAAACAAAACACAACACAAAATTTCTCAGCTTATGTGAATCCTTGATACCACCATGGATGGAAAACTGTTTAAATTCAGAGTTACTTTATCATAGCATAAGAAGAATCAGTTGTCAGTCCCAATCTCTCCCACCCTTCTATCAGCTGTCACGTAAACTTTATTTTCTTATCAATTGAGGAGTGGAACATATTACTACTGGTTCAAATCATTTACCCAGTAAAGAAAACATGATGAAATTGACAGTTTCTCATAAATACCATATTCTTGATAAAATAAAAAGTATAATTAAGCTCTTCAAAAGAAATATTGTTAATGAGATCTTTTTTAAAGATGAGAAAAGTTCTTTAATCACATTTATAGGAAGATAAATCAGATTCTAAGGATAGTAGTAACAAAGAATATCCCTACAAACTTTCCTGACAATGATTATGAATCTGAAACTGCCTTATGAACCAGCAGTAAGCAATAAAACAGTTTATCAGATACCAAAGCAAAGAAATCAGAGCAAGATAAGCTCCTTCTTACAATTCCTTGCATTCTAGAAGATGTGATGAAGTGTGGCTGTCCTGGTTTCACTTAGGACAGAGTTATTTTTCCTCCTAGTAGATGGTAGGGTGCTATGTTTTGGATTACAGTGAGAAGAGTGCTGATAACATGCTGATGTTTTAATTGTTGCAGAGCAATGCTTACACTAAGCCAAGGACTTTTCAGCTTCTCGCTCTGTCCTGCCAGCGGGCAGGCTGGGGGTGCAGCAAGAGCTGGGAGGGGACAGACCCAGGACAGCTGACCCAAACTTGCCAAAGGGGTATTCCATACCATCTGACATCATGATAAACAATATATAGGGGTGGCTAGCGGGGGGGGGGTGGGGGGGTGGGAGGGAGGCAGCTGCTCGGGGTTGGGCTGGGCATCGGTCAGCGGGTGGTGAGCAATTGCATTGTGCATCACTTATTTTGTACATACTATTATAATTATTATTATTTCCTATATTAATAAACTATTTTTATCTCAACCCACAGGCTTCACTTTCCCATTTCTCTCCCCCATCCCAGAGAGGGAGGGGGGAGGGTGAGCGAAAAGCTGTGTGGTGTTTAGTTGTCAGCCAGGTTAAACCACAACAGTGGCATTTAACATACCAGTTCTTACTTCAGACATAATATATGAAAAAATGACCTACAGTGCCATCAGGAGTGCAGAGCCCTGAGAAGACCATCTGATTATGTTCTCATTTCGGTGGTTAAGAGTTATTATAAAACACATAAAGTGCAGAGATTGGCTTTCTGTCCAAAGACAAAATGGAAAGTGGTCCCAAGCTGCTGAGGGAAAAAGTCCATGCTGAACATATTTGTTTTAGGATTTGATATCTTCATAGCTAGTTCTGGGGTATAGCATATTCAGGCTGAATCAAGTCCCGCTTAGCCAGATTTGCCAAACAGAATATAGACTGGCAATGAGAACTTTTCAAGTATCATTTGATTCCAGGTTAAAGGCAAGTAAGCTGACTATTTGACATGCTCTTTATCAAATAAATAACAACAAAGGTACAGTCCATGTGGAGTGAAGATTTCCAACCTTAAAAATTGTGATTTTGAAACCATATCTCAGTGTACTCAACATTCCATGTAAATCTGTTACAAATGTTAAATATGTAATTATATAATTAATTAAAAAGATATAATTGCTTCAGTAATTTAAATTATTATTTTTTAAATCTTACAGTACCCCAACATCTCAATGAGTCACTTTTTTTTCTCATAAAAGAAACAGTAGGAACATAAGTTTATCCAAGTTACCTCAGAAGACATCCAAAATCCATATTAAAAAATATTTCACAGGGATCCCATTTCAACAGATTAAATAATTTAACCACTATACCAAAATAGTTTGCCAGAACAGCGACAAACTGATCTATTGTGTCTATCACCACTGAAGTCACTGTGAAATAATCAATGACATTCTAGAGTGGGGGGAAACACTACTGTAGAGCAATTAAGTGCTTTACAATTCACAATAGGTTATACAAACATATATACTTTGTTTTGCATGAGTTTTTATCACATGGCATTGAAGTAGAATATATAATCTTTCCTATGTACTATTTTTTTTTGCAGGAAAAAAAAAAAAAAAAAAAAAGTACTTTGGTAAATTTTCTGCCTGTGACTTGCTAGTTAACCTTTTACTGACACAATATGTAGCACCAACGTATCACTGTGAGAGTGCCTGAAAACTGCCTACCTTTATTCACTAAAAATGTTTCCTACGCACGGGCAGTAACTCTGTTGCAATATAAAATGATATAATATAAAATAATCATATGCAATAGCCTGAAGCAGTATTCAGTATTTTGTAGTAACTGCATGCAGAGTCTCAGTGAAGAGAAACTAAGTTCATTATTGGCTCAACTGAACTCAACTGAGGTTTGAAAGAAAGGTCATATGTAAAATCTCTGTTGAATTAAATGATACAGGTTTTCCAGGAACGTCAATCCCTTCCCAGCAGTATATTCAAGGAGCTGGAATATTTACTCCCTTTGTACACAAACTCATAACTCAACAATTAACTTTAATACAAATGTTCTTTACCTGTTAGTTAAAGGCAATTTTAGAAGGAAAGGTATATGCCGGAAGAAGTGCTATTACTTCCTTTAGGTTAAGTTCTAAACAATTAATTCAAATGAAATTTGATACAAGCCATTTAGTTAGAAAAATTTTGATTTTTTTTTTTTAAATTTAAATTATGGTTGTAAAATTATCATTTCAGCATATTTTATTTCATAAAACCTTATGATTTCATAAGAGAGTTCATAAATGGTGTATCAAATTTTGTTCACAGTGAAATTATGTAAATGTAATTATTCTAAGAGGTTTTAGGGACACAGTAGGGAAGACTCCTTTGTCCAGATACACAGCTAGAATTAAACAAGGGAGATGCACACAGAGAAGTGTTCTGTGGGAACATGCATGGCCAACACAGAGGTTTGAACCTGCCTGCTCTGTACTGTATTGATTTGAAAGAACATCATTCTTATTTTCATAATGTTCTTAGCCTTCACATCATTTTTCATAAATTTCCTTTCTTTTTCCTTTTTTTTTTTCTTTTTAATAAATGTGTACATTTGAGTTCAATGTAAGTAACTTTATTTGTAGCTGAGGTCTTTATTTGTAGCTGGTTAGTAAAACCATGTAACTGCCTCTGACAGTCAAATGGAGCAGACCTGGACTGAAACTCCAGGATATGTCAAAAAATCTTTATTTTTAACGGATTTAAAACGCTTCACAGATGAGATAGAGGACTGTATTCACTGAAGTTTAGTGATACAAAATAGTATACAGGGAAAAAAGGATACATGATCCTAAATAGGAACAGTTTACTAATTCCTGTTTCTCCTCAATAATTAAGTTGCCATGCTAACTAAGTCACTTGAATAAATTCTGAGGGTAGTGACTGAGGGAATTGCCATTTCTGTATTGTTTTAATGAGAATGAAAGTTCTAATTCCACACATACTGAGCTTGAAATTGCATTAGCTATCTCTCAAATAATATGATGAGCTAATCACCAAAGATAATTATTATTCTTAGGAACAACCACTGTAATAAAATATGATTTTTAATAAGCCAACAGGTGGAGATAATAAAGCTGCCAATAACTGAACTGAACTGAACTTATTACATCATTTTAGTCCCAGTGTTAGTATCCTTAGCACAACTTTACTGACTGCAATTTCCTTCAGCAATTAAAGACAAGTTACAAAGGACAACTGCAATAAAGAAGCAGACAGCGTTCACCCCCATGATTAAGGTAAGTGCAACCTCTGGAGAAGGTGAAACTCGAGTACTGTGTTCAATTTTGGGCCCCTCACTAAAAGAAGGACATTGAGTCCCTGGGATGTGTCCAGAGAAGGGCTACGAATCTGGTGAAGGGTCTGGAACACAAGTCCTGTGAGGAGAGGCTGAGGGAACTGGGGTTGTTTAGTCTGGAGAAGAGAAGGCTCAGGGGAGACCTCATTGCCCTCCACAGCTACCTGAAAGGAAGGTGTGTGGATCTGGGGGTCAGCCTCTTCTCACAGATAACTAGTGATAGGACTGGAGGGAATGGCCTTTAGTTGCACCAGGGGAGGTTTAGGTTAGAAATTAGGAGACATTTCTTCTCAGAATGAGTAGTCAGGCATTGTAACGGGTTGCGCAGGGAGTTGGTGGAGTCACCGTCCCTGGGATTGTTCAAGGAAAGGTTGGACATGGTGCTTAGGGACATGATTTAGTGGGTGACATTGGCAGTAGGGTGATGGTTGGACCAGATGATCTTAAAGGTCTTTTCCAACCTTAATGATTTTATGATTCTACGGAAGATGGAAGCTGGTGGCTTCTGGCACCAAGAAGAAGGTTCCTGACCCATAGGCTTACACCTACGAAATAGATTTACCATGCTCAAAGTTGTAGAGAAGCCATATGTGTCTTCAAGCAAAGGATCTGGCCCACCTAACCCTAAACCACACAAGACCACCTGGGAGAAACAGGGAGTCATAATAATGGGTGATTCCCTGCTTAAGTGGATGGAGGTACCCATCTGTTAACTTGACTTCTCCTGTGAAGAAAGGCTGAGAGAGCTGGGTATGTTCAGCCTGGAGAAGAGAAGGCTCTGGGGAGACATTATTGTAGTCTTTCAATACTTTAAAGGGTCTTATAAAAAAGATGGAGATGGACTCTTTACTCGGCTAGATAATGATAGGATAAGGGGAAATGGTCTTAAACTAAAAGAGGATAGATTTAGATTAGACATTAAGCAGAAATTCTTCATTGTAAGAGTAATGAGGCACTGGAACATCTGTGCCAAGTTTTGGATGCTCCATCCCTGAAGGTGTTCTAGGCCAGGTTAGATGAGGCCCTGAGCAATCTGATCTAGTGGGTGGCAACACTGCCCGTCGCAGGGGAGTTGGAGTTAGATGATCTTTAAGGATGATCTTAGATGATCTTCTAACCCACGCCATTCTATGACCTTTCAAATAGAGAGGTTTTCTGGCTGCTTGGGGGCCCAGACCTGTGATATTGTGGAGGGACTGCCAAAGCTTTTCTTACCCTGTGACTGCTAACCCCTTCTGTTATTCCATGTGAGCCAGGTGAAACCCGAACAGTATCAAAGGTGACTACACAGCTCTGGGGGCAATAGAAAAGGGCATAGAGGCCCAGGTGGTGTTTTTTTTCTCAATCCTGCCAGTGAGGGGGAAAAGGTGTCGGGGAAGTGCACTAATTGGACATGTCAATAATCGGCTGCAGAACTGTTGTTTTTGACAGGGTTCTATGACCAAGGGACCCAGTTTGCAGATCAGCATCTGCTTGGGAAAGGTGGGATCCAGCTCACTACGCAGGGCAAAGATATTTTCACCAATAGGATAGATGACCTCATAAGGAGGGTTTTCAATTTAGTATGAGAGTGGAGAGAAAGAATAACCAGCAGCTCTATGAAAGAGTAACAGACAGGGTTGCTGAACAAAGGGCATGGGTTGATGTGATAGGAAAGGATCACAAAATCAACAAAGAGGGGATTAAGCAGGGACACCTTCAACACTTGAAGATTATCAAAGAAATGCCTAAAAGGCATCATTATGGAGAAATCCTCCAATCCTGTCTATGAACCAAACACGCTGGTTTGCCCCTCTTAAGTGCTTGTACACAAACTCACACAGCATGAGGAGCAAACAAGATGAGTGAGATGTGTGTATGCTTTCAGGGCTATGATCTTATTGGGATTATGGAGACATGCTGAGGTAGCTCTCAGGACTGGATTATTGGAATGGAAGGATATAGGCTCTTTAGGAAGTACAGGAAGGGGAGAAAAGGATGGGGTGTTGTCCTTTATGTGAATGATCAGCGGGAGTGAATGGAATTTGGCCTGGGGATGGATGAGGAGTTTATGGGTTGGCACTAAAAGGAAGATGGAGCTAGATGACGTAACAGTGGGGTTACAGCATTTTAAAATTAGGCTCATTAAAGTCAATTTCCTTCTGGAGAGTTCACAAAAAGACCACTAAACTATATACTATATTTTATACTAAACTATATTTTATAGTACCCAACACAATAAAATCTCAAAACCTTTTCTCCATGCTCTAGAGATCTTTCAGTATATCTTATATGACTCATCCCTATGTCTGTTTTTCACCTCTCTGAAAATTTGCATGTTTTACAGCAAGAAGATATATTTTCTGACTTGGTGATTCAGAAGAAAACATTTCACAATATTATTAAATATTATCAGCAACTTACTGGATTGAATATTGAGAAAGCACTTACTATACCAGTACAAGTTATTTGGGGGCATAAAACATCAAAACAGTGGAGCAATGAACAGATATTAGTGGTCTGACAAAGATCTCAACAAAGGTCTAAAATTAGCTTCATATTCTGCAACTGTAGACAAAGGTTGAGGAAAACAAATAAAACAGTAGCCATAAATAGGAAATACAGAAGAAATACTAGTGTTATGATGCATAAATATTCATTTGCATAACTGTCTCTTAATAGGAATAATTGACCATTTATGGAAACTTCCAGTGCATATAAGTCAGGCTAGAGAGCTGACTGATTTATTAATGTAACATAACTTCTGTGATATAAAGTAGACTTTATGTGTCTCTAAACTAAATGTTAGGGATTACAGTCTGAAAAATGTGAGGCCAAATACTGAAAACCCAAGGCTTCCTCAATACTTAGCTAACTCCTTTTTCCAATATAGAAATGTAAAAACTTGAATAAAAAAAACAATAAGGTAATGAAGGTCAGTTTTCTGATTTTTATCCCAGTGTTTTGAAGTCAGGTTTAAAGGATAATACCTGAAATAAGCCATTAGAGAACAGAGAATGAACAAGAAAGTTTCTTACCTCGGCAGTTTGGTAGAGGGCTACTCCATTGCCCATTGCTTCGGCACTGTGCTCGAGAAGCACCCTGAAGTAAGTACCCAGTGTTGCAAGTAAAATTTACAACATCATTTAAATTGAACTCGCTGCCATTAGTCATTCCATGAGCTGGATTCCCAGGATGTCCACATGTGATTGCTGTTAAAAGAAAAATAGGAATCCTAGCAACTAACTGAAAGGTACTGTTTCATGGAATCACTTGCAGGTTGGAGCTGGTTTTATTTCTGAAATTTTCTTTTATATTTATGCAAGAAGTTTAAGAAAAAACATGATGCATTTATACAGAGATCTTAACTGCCAGGGGAAAAAAACGTTAATTTTTCTGTAAGACTCAGAATCTCCTTTTTAGCTTATGCTGTAAGTTATAATATAAATAATTATATGTACATGAATTTTGACACCCTACTAATATGTACTATACCTTAAAAAATATTGAGACTACACTATATTTCCTAAGAATGCAGATTTAAAAAAAATATCTGCAAGATTCAAAATCTAGTAGGGTAAAACAAACTGAATTCAAGTATTGCTTCAGAACATTCTGGAGTTCCAAAGCATTCTTGTTCCAAAATTGTTGAGTTGCTTTGTTTAAATCCTTCTAATTAGATTTTCTTCTGGCAGTAGAGACATCATTGTTGGGATTAAATCATTCCCATTATGCATATTATGTGTTTGTTAATATGCTTACATGATACTTATTTATTTTATAATGGTTAAGCTGTAGCCTTCCACGTGACCAGACGTTAAAATAATACAGAAAAATATGGAAAAAAACCATAGGTACTGACAACTGAAAATAAGAAAAGTCAAAGATATATATATGCAGCTTTTCAACATTGTGCTGGTGATAATGGCTATCATACTGAAATAAATATCCTATTCACAGGTATACCTTCTAATTAATTTCTTTGTTATTTTTTCTTTCCTTTACTGAACTGACACCTGAAAAATAATTTTAATGTTTTCTTTTATTTAACCAGAGTTCAGTTATGAAATAGTATTTTCAACAATACTTGTTCTTTGAAAATTAAATAGGACATCTTCCTGTATCCAGATTTATGTATTTAGTCCTTAAATTGTACAAATAAATCTACTTCAGTCACTTAAACCCCTTTGTGCACTATTCCATTTGCAGCAGAGTTCTTACAATACAAAATTTAGGTCTTGTATAAATATTCTGATAATGAAGTATAATTCTGCTCAGTTGTCCTTTTCAACAAAAACATATTCTTGTGGGTCAGATCCTCTTTAGACATCATTACTCCTGGCAGATTCTGTTTTTCTGATGCCTCCCAAAAACTAAAGATCTCAGATTCTGAGACTCTAGTCACAGGATCTGGTTTGTTATTGCTTCATTATTTTTATAGATATTCTTGACCTATTGACTGATCAACACTGAAGTAGTTGGATTCACACAGTAGCAAGTACTTAAAAACATATTTGTAATTAAAAAATAATAATAATTTGGCATCATAGTGTTTCCAATCATCATTATGCTTTTATACAGTCAACTCTTAATATTGTTTACCTAAGTAGTACCCAACACATTTCAACTAAAGATTATTACTAGTGTTTTTATGACATCTAAATTGTGAATAACAAATCCCCTTTTCCTGCCTAATACAAAGAACTGTCCTATGCATGCAGAAATGCATATGTCCTACATATGTCATGTAAATACTGGAAACATAACAAAGAGATCTCTCCATTTAAAGTGATAAAACTCCCAAGTATATTCTCAAGACTTTAACACAGTATCAGTCTTAGACCCTAAAGTATACTATGTAACTATGAGGTTTTGGTTAATATTAATACAGTATATATTTTTAGTAAAGTCACTGTCTTGATTTTTATTGTGCTGTTACTCACAAAGAACTAATCAGAGATCTTCACCTTTCACGTTAACTCCCAATAACTATCAAGTGAATAGATCTTTTGGAATATATTTAGCCAAAGTATATAATAGATTACCCAATATTGGGGTAGGGAAACACGTGTGTCAAAAATGTGTGCAAGATAAAGGAACATAGGAAATGAAGAGTCATGTGTGGAGTACTCTGAATACTTTCTTAGATAATGTTTTTTGAAGATTAAAATGTCTAGTATTTAGAAATCTGAAATTCCTTTCCAAGCCAATTACAAATATGAAAGGATGCATAACTTGTAAATATATCACAAAATGTAGCCCAACTTGTAGTAGATTTTCAGGGGTACAGCCTGTTGCATCTTTATGGTGCCCCTGGTACATTGTTAGTGTCTGACTCATACTCCTTAGTCAGAGGACCTTTTCAGTATTACATTAGTGAGTCCAATTCTAGCATTGGTAAGCATTATGTTTCCACTTTCCCTCACAGAAATAGCTGAGACATGTCTACTAGATTTTTTAATAAATAAATAAATAAATAAATAAATAAAAGTGGGAAAATCATGTGAAGCTTGGTTGCTGACAAAAAAAAAAAAAAAAAAAAAAAAAAAGCCGGGGGGTGGGGCAGGAGAAGGGGTGTGTATTCTTTAGTCTGACAGTTATAAGCAAAATAAAACCATGTTGCTGCTAGGCAGTCTGTAAAAACAGAAACTACTTCCTGTTCTTCTCAGAACAGTAATAACAGTAGCAATTTAGGAAGGAACTGACTCTCCCTCCTCACACCTCCCAGCTTTGCCCTTTTCTTTTGAAGGGATTTTGTTCACTGCATGGTAAAATTAATCCACTAAAAGTAATAACACAAGCTGGTGGCATTTCGCCTTTGATGAATATAAATCACTTGAAGATACCAAAAGGATTTTAAAAGGACAATGACATTTGGCAGATATTTCCTGCAGCTATATACAGGTTGAAATAAGAAAAAACTGAATATTTTGAAATCTAAAGACTTATCAGTAATATTTTTTCTTAGAAATGAAACAAAGATACTAACATCTTTAACAGAAAAAAAATATCGTCTTAGTGACTCTCTGTGTGCATTAAAATACTGCTTTCTGAATTATAGACATCTTGAAAATGAAAAAAAGAAAAAATAAATAATTGATATAAATGATTGTTAAAAATAGCCAAAATTATATAGAAATTGGGAGTTTTATTATGACCAAAAAACAATAATAAATGCTAGTACAAAATAAAGTAGCAAAATAATAAGGAGATAAATCAGACTTGACTGATTAAATGGCTGATGCTTTGGAAAATGTCAGACGACCTGCCACACAAATGTGGAAGGAACTAGAGTGGGACGGAGTCAAAAATTAAATAATTAATTAATTATGAGATTTTCAAAAGCAGATGAATTAAGAACAACAGCAACACAAAAGAGAGAATAAAGAAGTCAATATTTTTCTAACAGATGTAGTATAATCTAATACCATGCCTGGCCCTGGGTTTGCACTGTCAAATATTAGGTCAACTTCGAAATATGGGCAGTTACCATCAGAAGAGTATTCTAGCTTTATCCAGCGAAGAAAAAAATTAGACCATTAGTATTCTAAAAATATATATATGTATTAGTATTCTAAAAAAAAAAAAAAAAAAAAAAAAAAAAAAAAAGGAGAAGCTCTGTAAGACGACACTTGACAAAGAAGGTACACCTGAAGAAAAAGGGAGAAAGAGATAGATAAAGTTATTAAGGTACAGCCTGCTGTCCAACCCACTTCAATGTCTGTGTCAGCCTGCTTCTGAAAAAACAGAAATCGGACATTACTGGATACAGATAGTCAGCCTGTGCTAAATTAGAAAGTGGATTAGATTATAATAATGACCCTCATCACTGAAAATATGTCCAATAAACATATATATTTTTAACACATCATTTGAATATCTTTGAACATCTCATCCACCATTAGTATTTAATTAAGTTAAAGGTAATAGCAATATTCACTGAAAAATTAATTATACTTACGGACACAAACAGGAGTTTGTCCAGACCATCTGTGATCCTGTAGGCAAATTCTGACAGAGGTACCAACAAGTCGAAAGCCAGGATTACACTGATAGACTACAGTATCACGATAACTGAATCCATCTCCACTAATATGACCATTTACAATTGGATCTGGAGAACCACAGTGACCAGCTACAATAGAAGAGCAATCCATGAAAACTACAAATCCTTACAAATCTTGACAACATTTACAAGAATGCTGATATGAAAAAAAAAAAAAAAAAAAATCCTGTTCTTAATAAAAAAATAATAATATTAGAGTCAAAGAGCATATAGTAGTGGATCTAGGAACAAGCAGAACAAGATCTAGGGTGTAAAAACTGCCAATGATATTCCTTCTACTCTTCCAAGGTGACGGAGGTAGTCATTCAGATATTTGAAATTTTCTTATATATGTAGTTTCGTCAAATTCTGTTGTAGATTTGACAAATTTGTCAGAAGAATGTCTGGTGCATATAAAATGCAAATGTCTGAAGTTACAATCAGTTTATTTGCTACAAAATGGACAATTTTCAAATGGGTAAATTATTATTATTATTATTATTTTACCTTTTCCTTAATAAGCCTGCTTTGGTCCTCAGAGAAATGTGAATTACAAACAAAAGTGGTTGTTTGTTTGTTTGTTTCTGTTTGTTTGTTTGTTTGTTTAACTCCCAGACTCCCATTATTTCTTCACAGTGCTCATGTTCTTGATTTGCCTTGGAGTTTGTGAACAAATCTCTACTAACAAATTAAGCATGATTGGGGCCATTCTCTGGCAGAGGCCAACCAACTGTGATGGTTTTACTCGAGTGGGCAGCAGAGCTCCACCACAACCGCTCTCTCACTCCTCCCCTCCTCAAAGAGGAAGGGGGAGAAAAGACAACACAAAGAGCTCGAGGTTTGAGATGAGAATGATTTAATTAAGGAAAGGGGAATGGGGAGAAAGAGAAACAAAAGAAACAACAAGGCCGCGCGGAAGCACAGAGAGAAAGAAAAAAAAAGTTATTCTCTACTTCCCATCAACGAGCGATGTTCGGCCACGTCCCGGGAAGCAGGGCCTCAAAACGCGTACCGGTTGTTCAGGAGAGACCCTCCCCCATGAGAGCCCCCCTTTTATTGCTCAGTGTGACATCAGGTGTTATGGAATATCCCTTTGGTTGGTTTAGGTCAGCTGCCCTGGTGATGTCCCCTCCACATCAATTGCCCACTCCCAGCCTGCTGGCTCTTGGGGGCCTGGAAGGAGTTCTGATGTTGTGCCAGCACTATGCAGCAATAGACACAACACTGGAGTGATACCAGTGCTGTTCCAGCTATGAGTGCAGAGCACAGCACTGTGTGGGCTGCTGCAGGGAAAGGTGACTCCATCCCAGACAGACCCAACACACCAACACAGCACAGTGTGTATTCATAAACTGAAAATCTCTTGCCCTCCAGACTAGCACAGCTGCTAATAAGCTGCCTACCAGGATTAATACTGGTTTAAGCTAACTTGAACAGTTCTTAGAAATTTTCTTGGAGAATGTTAGCCAAAACATGTCAAGGCTTTATTCTAACAATTTAAGAGGTGATATGATCTAGTTTCATATTCATTTGCATGTCAAGGTGTTATTTTATTAGAGTAAATGTAGTGTCTGTTATTCTACATATCCAACAAATTACTGATTTCTCAATAGCATGTCCTCAGACATTAGAAGACTGATACTAAGACTTCAATCTAAGTTAAAAATATAGATAATAAATTATTAAAAAAATAATAAAAAATCTAATATTTTGTGTGGGATCACAGTCTGTCTATTGCCTTCAAGAGAAAAAATACTGCATTATTTCAGATATGTATAAATGGCACATTTAGCTATATTAGCTCATTTACTATGCCATAAATGCCCCTATTTGTATCTATTAGAAATTTTCTTCAGTCTAATTTAAAAGCTGCAACATACAAAGGAGGTTTCCACACAGACATTTCGAAAAAAAAATTATACAGCTAAGTATACCTTGTTATGCTCAAATATTTATTATCATTCATCTCCAATTTCTACAGTTATTTCTTTATTTATTAATGCATTTTAGTAATCAGTCACATAAACTGATTCTACTTGTGTTCATTCTTTCCAAATAATCACCACCTTTATGTTATCTTCAGTTGTTCCTTAGCTAAATTGGTATATTTAACATGCTTATAAATCCATATTAATGCCAAAATTATAATAAACTCTTCTTTATATTAGTTTCTAATTTGATCACTATACTTGAAATAATCACCTTTTGCAGCTGCATGGAAGTATGTAAAGGAAAGAATGTCTACCAGCACTGTTTCTTAGTGCTATCAGCGGCTGTTAAACAATGCAGAATGGATTACTATGGGGCAGTGGCACTCTTGGCTTTAAGGAAGCCAAGTAATAATCTTAGTCTCTCTAGATTATTTATTTTGTTTAGAAACAGAGCTTCTGATCAGGAAACTATTTATCTTTATTGACTAAAGGGAAGAATTTTATTTATTTATTTATTTTTAGTGGCATTGATTAATTACATCTGCCAACAATTTCAACTGAAACTATGCTAAGCACTTTCAGTGCTCATTCTGAGACATGAGAATAGGGACATGATGCTCATGACCACTGATAGAATGTGGTTGCGTGATGTTCTGTTTAACACTGAGGCCATATTCGTGAAGAAGCAGACTTGCTCATAACTTTTTTCTTGGGTCTGAATTAATTTCTACTACAGCCACTTTAATAGAGCTAAGCAGTATATTTCATTTACACTTAATGGATCTTCTAAAACACCAAAAGGGGAAAATGTGCCACTTGATTACTTTTTTCATACATAGAGGATTATTATAACAATACTAATCTTAGGATTGCTGTTGTCTTCAAGGAGGCATTACGACTATGTTCTGTAAATTTGTGCAACAAAATATGGATTTAATATTTTTCATACTCCAAACAGGGAGTAATGACAGCAAAAAGTAACAAAGACATTGAAAACACTTTTTTCTCCTTGAAATTTCTCCTTGCAATTTTATCTTGATATCTCATGGAAGTATTTACTTTATTATTGTCAGCCCAAATTAGCAATATGATCCCCCTTAACCCTTCCCTCTTATTCAGCCTCACTCAGCCTCTTCTTGCCTGTCACATGCCCCTAACCTCTTAGCAGGCCTTTTTCCCAGCCTTGCTTCAGTTCGCCAATCTTTCTCTTGTATGGTGGAAAACAAAAACCACACACAGCTTTCCACATGCATGCTGAAGACGAAATAATAACTTCAACCTGCTGACTACATTGCTCCTCATATGCTCCAGTTCATGATCTTTCCTGCATGGCCACGCTTATAACCCTTGTCTAACCTCTCCACCATGTCACCTGGGTTACTTTCTGTAAAGCTGCTTTCTACCCTGTCAGTTCCAAGCCAGTCCTCCTGAATGGCATTATTCTTAGCAAAACTGCAGGACTCTGAATTTATCTTTGCTGAACTTTATGAGATTCCTGTTAGTCCATTCTTTCAGATTCTCAAGGTCCCTCTGTATAGCAGTACTGTGATCCAGCATACCAACAATTCCCCATCATTTGGTGTCATCCTCAGACTTGCTGAGGCTGCACCCCAATCTGTCACTAACAGAACCACTAGCAGTTCTTGGGTAATACTGGCCACAGTTTATTTAAGTAGTTAACTTCCAACTCTACTGCAACACTTCTCTCCCTCAAATGCTGCTACTAGGAATGACAATTTAATGATCTGGTTAAACTTGAATATAGATTAACTACATACTAGAGCAAAGGTAGACATCACTTTTAATCAGAATTCCTTCTCCTCAAGAAAACTATTCTGCATGGTTCTAAACAGGGACTAGCAATCAAAGCAATTGGAACAATCACAGGTTTTGGCAAAGAAAATCTATGAAACATGAAAAATGGGAAAAGAGAGGCTGTATTTATACAGAATGGATTGGAATACATTTGTGTTGCTGTTTTGTTGTTGTTGTTGTTTTCTAGACCTAAAAAGTGAAAAATTGAAAAAGCAGTGTTTGCACTGAAGCCAAGCACAGGGAATCACAGGAAATTTTAGGAACAAAGATAGTTGAGATGGCATAATACAAAACACCAAAGTATTATATACTTTCCCATAAATGGGAATTTAACAGATATCTGGAATATGAATCATTTCACTTACAGATCATTCCAGCATATACGATATTATATTTTTTGAAAAACTAAATTGTGGTAATAATTTATGAAAATTGAATGGAATGGGTTACATTTAAATTTAGATTTTAAAATACAGCCCTGCTTTATTTATGCATAGTTTTGTACCTGAAAGTCATATAAAGTCAGGATAAGATATCTATACAGGAAAACAGAGGAGTGAGTCCATGATTAAATATCAACAATACCAGAGGTGGAGTTATGCAAACACTTAAAAGATTCCAATTTGATCTATGTCCTACATGAATCAGTCACACACACAAAGCATGCATGTAAACACGTTTTGTGACTTACAGGTGTAATTCTTCTTGAAAAGAAAGAAGGGGAAGAGATATGAATTATCAGCAGTGTGAGGAATTGAGTACAAATGAAAAACATCTAGCCTAATGATTCACATTTATCTTCATATAACTGAGAAAAAGTATATATAGTGCTAACTATCTGCAGAACTATGTCTTACACTTACCCTTGGACTCATTTACTACAGTCATTGGTTTTAGCTTTATTTTGAGGAAAATATGGAACTCACAAAGCTTTTCCTGAAATATAGAAATTAGTGAACTCAACTGGACTGAAAGCACAAATTGATTCTACACAAACCAGGGGGTAACACAATGTGATACCTGTTTTCATCTATAGCTGTTCTGAATTACATTTATGCAGGTACAGTGCAGGTAAAAAGTATCTCTAACTCATTATCATTGCTTTGAAATGGAAAGGGCCACTCATAGTTCCCTGGTGTTCGCTTCCTGATTTTCACAGGCTTCAGGTAAGTCCTAAAGGCACCTTTGAAATAAATTTGGTGCATGTTGTCCTTGAAATTTAGGAATACACAGCTAGTGGCATTCACTTCATCTAACTTTACGAATCAAATTTATCTTTCCTGAATTGCTCTCTGGAGGAGCCTGCATAGTTCCATTGACCTTGTTGGAAATTTAGGATCTTAGACTGTACTCTAAACTGCATCTAAATTAGGTGCCTAAAGCACATGATGTGAATATCCCTTATGTGAGAGAATACAGAGAGGCAAGAAGAGGTTTAGTACCAGAAATACAATCATCTGCAGCATGAATGTGATAACTCACTCGAATTTAGAATTTTGTATGCACAGCTGTGCAGTATTTTTGGCATTACAGAGCTTGTCTGATTTTGAATCAACAAAGAATAAATGGTGATTAATAACCTTCCAGCTCTAATTGTGGTCCTTTTTACCTACTGAGGTAGATGCATGTATTCAACAGTTCTAAGCATTGTGTTCAACAATGCAATCAATCTAATGCATCAAAAAGAAATGTAAGACCATCACCATTGTAAGAAAAAGAATTGGGAAGTATCATAAGACAATTGTTACTTGTACTGCAGTCATATTTTCTGCAACATGTGTTGTGTTCATTACAGGTGGGAATACATCTGTAGAAATAATTTAAAATGCAGATAGAAACTAAAAGTTGAAATGCAGATAGAAACTAGAAGTTGGTAGTTATGACTAAGAGGAAAAAATGGTAATGGATATCAATTTTTATGCAGATATGTTAAAAAAAAAAAAGAGAGAGAAAGAAGAAAAGTGTGAATTCATATATAGTACAGGCTGTATATAGAGACAATTTGGTAACTATGAGATCTGGTAAATTGATTAGCTGATTCCCAAAGAGTTAAAAGCTTTTCTGTACATAGTTTTTAAACTGACTTGGAGAATAATCTAGTATTGTTCTCTAGGTAAGTCCTGTACTCATTGTTTCTTCTCCATCTCTACACTATTCAAATCCAATTTTATGGCTACTGTAGACAGTTAATCTTCTGGGGTGTTCCGAGGTAAAATATATTTCCCAGTAGTCAGAATGAGAAAGAATCTTTTCTAGACTTCCACACATAACAGTTATTTACAATATAAACAGATTCCATTGAGATTTGTATATTTAGTTTGTACACATTGGCAGCTAAATTATCTTGCATGACCAGACCTTTTTTTTTTTTTTTTTAAAAAAAAAAAAAAAAGGGCAGTATATAAGTACTAAATACTATTATTATTGATCAAATGTTGAAGTAGTATTTAAGGTAAGTTAAAATGAATGATGCTAACACATAACTTTTTGCTAGAATTTATGATATGCAAGTGCCAGGCAATACACTTGTAAGGTATGGTATAACGCTACAAAAAAGCTGAGGATGAATAAATAGCCTCCAGCCCCTCCTCCACACCCTCCTCTCCCCCTGCCTTAATGTTTTTATTTTTTACAATATAGTTTTCAATATTAGCAGCAGAAGAAAGGGCTGAGGAAAATAGTACACATCCAAATTTGGTGTTTTGGATCTTCACAGTTGAATTTCTAGCATCTTTTAAATGTTTGTCAGACTCAGCCTAGGGATAACCTAGGAAGCTGATGTTATCTTCACACACAAGCCTCTTATGTAGTTCCACAGTGGAACTGATGAACTTATGTATACAAAAAAGTAACCCTGAGGCACAGCACTCCCTTAATCAGCACTTCAGTGGAATTATTAATCCTAGGTAAAAAAGATTTATTTCACTCCTTTATTGCTCTATATAACAAAAGAAGTAGTAATTAAAATATGCTCCCTCTGTTATATTATTATTTCCTAAACAAAATTGACGTAATTCTTAATTTATATAATTGCAGAATTCATGTATGGAATTGAAAAGATATCAGATTGGAAAAGTGCTTTCTCATAAAATTTGCCAGAAACAGCTACATCTTGCTTTCTAATAACTAGCTGCTATTTAGAAGGTAGGTTAGCTCTCTGAGATGATGGTCACTACTTTTGACTACTCTGTATCTTAAGAGATGACATACTGTAAAATTATATTCACAAAAATTGTACTACAAATATTACTGTTGCAAAATGAAGGAATCAGTCAGGATTACATGATCAAAAGTTTTAAAATTCTTAATTCAGATTTGATGATCTGAATGTGAATTACATGATTTGGGCCCCTCACTACAAGAAGGACATGGAGGTGCTTGAGCGAGTCCAGAGAAGGGCTACGAAGCTGGTGAAGGGTCTGGAGAACAAGTCTTACGAGGAGAGGCTGAGGGAGCTGGGACTGTTTAGCCTGGAGAAGAGGAGGCTCAGGGGCAACCTTATTGCACTCTACAGGTACCTGAAAGGAGGCTGTAGCGAGGTGGGGGTTGGTCTATTCTCCCATGTGCCTGGTGACAGGACGAGGAGGAATGGGCTAAAATTGCACCAGGGGAGGTTTAGGTTAGATATTAGGAAAATCTTCTTTACTGAACGGGTTGTTAGTCACTGGAACAGGCTGCCCAGGGAAATGGTTGAGTGACCATCCTTGGAGGTCTTTAAAAGACATTTAGATGTAGAGCTTAGGGATATGGTTTATTGAAAGACTTATTAGCATTAGGTCAGAGGTTGGACTCGGTGATCTTGGAGGTCTCTTCCAACCTAGACTATTCTGTGATTCTGTGATTTTATGCTTTTTTTTTTTTTTTTTTTTTTTTTTTTTTCCTCTCTTCATTTTCCTTGCTACTGCAGTCTAGTATCTGAACTGAGAGAAGAAAAGGCAATGAACACAACAGGTAGGACACAAAGACCTAGATTTTATCCTGGTCTCTGACAGAAGACTCCCACACTCCTGTATTTCACCTACACCCCATTAAATTGTCTGTAAAATCACTGATGAAGAATAGAGCTAATATGCTCTATTCTATATAACTCCACATTCTTTTTCTTCAAGGTTAGATTATTATGCTTTTGTCTGTTAGTGCATTACTGTCTTGTGGCTTGCAACATGTTTCAAAATATTTTCTTTGAAAGTATTTTCAGCTATTAAAGGCCTCCAGAAAAGCAGGATATTGTCAGTAGTACATTGGTAAGAATCATGTTTGTCTAATGATAGTTGTTATTCTTTTTTTTAATAACCTGCTAAGTTGAAATTGATAATACTTGAAGATTGTTTTTTTTGGAAGCCAAGACTGAGTTGGTATGTGGTCCCATCACACCTGGTTACTGTGATGCAGATGTTCCTTTTTTTTGCTTAATATAATATTCTACCAGAGAAATGTTGTGTTTTAAAATGGAGCTCTGATTTTCTATACCTTGCTCACAGGAACTGTAGCTGCTCAGAAATCTAATGCAAAACAGCATAGACTACCTACTTATCACTTATTTGCATAAGATAATAAGCATTAACAACCTGATATCCCACAGACCATCAGTATGTCTATCTGAACACAGAAAGACAGTGACCCTATTAACACTGAGAAAGTTAAGAACAGATTCTAAGAAGGATCAGCATCTTTTCACTATCAGTCATTTAAGTATGCTGCATATAGAACTTCTTTCTTGTAAATCCATACTGACACTGACTTATTGGAAACGTAGATCAAAATGTTTATTTTGACTCCATTCATAGAAATGACAATTTCAGGGATTATCCATCCAGCAGGAATGTTTGAAGAAGTGAGGATTAATAAAAGATGATTCAGTTTTGATTTGAGTTCATTTCTTCAGATATGACAAAAGATTGTTGTTCTTTATGACATGCTGCAAAACATACCCGTCAATATTATTTTAATTGACTTTTCTGAAGAAAGATAGTGAGGTCAGAGGAACGTAACTGTCATTTTATTGTTTGCATGAAAAAAAAAACAAAACAACACATGTTGATATACTTTTTAAAAACTTAATGTTTCCAGAGAATGGGAGGACAAGGGATTTTATCACTTAGAAATGAATAAGCATAACTTATTTAAAAGCTTTTAACTTTTCCATAAAGTGGAAAGTTAGGCAGGGGATGGGGTTTGGTTTTGCTTTACTATGGACTGTCTTGTCTAATCTCCTTGCCTATATTCTCAGTATGCTGACAATTTATTTGGAGCTGGAACACATCAGGCATGCTCCTGAACTGAAGCTCATCTTCCAGCATAGTTTCATCACGCCCTCTGTGACTACATCACAAAGCAAATCACAATACTGTAAATGTGGATAACCAAGTGAGTCACCAAAAAAAATCCTCCTGGTCCAAAAAGCTTTCCAACAACATCAAATATAATTTAATTTCTTAAAAACAAAACAAACAAACAAAAAACTATCTGTCAGTAGAGCAACATAAGATCATATACAGCACAAAACACTTTCTGCATTTAGGATATCTTTATCTGTCATTTGTCTAAACATGTTGTTGCTTGATATGAGGTGAATTCCACTACTTGGCACTGCTTTTGATTAAAAACAAAACAAAACAAAACAAAACAAAATAAATAAATAAATAAAAGAAATAAGTTATTTTACCTAGACATTGGGTTTCAGTACCACTCCAGAGACCATTTGCCAAGCATTCTCTCACGTGAGAACCAACTAATGTGTATCCTGTGTTACAGGTGAATATCGCAGTGGCTCCATACACTGTTAAGGTTCCAATCTTATTTCCATTTGGTGGAGATGGAAGACCACCACAGGAGATAACTAGGAAGAAAACAGCATAACAAACTGAAGTATGAAAATACTTTTGATCGTTTCTTAGACTGAAAAACAATGGATCACCTCACATTTTCTCATAAAGTAAAGGTAATATGAATAAATATAAAAGCTGTATTCAAAAGTAAAACTACATAGTAGGCTTAAAGTTATGCTTGATTTGGCAAGACATGTTCTAAATCAGAAAACTCAAGACATCTTCACATCTTGACAGCAGTTTAAATACAATCTGGATTTCACATTCTGAAACAAGAGAATTACATGAATGTCTGGGAAGGATGAAATTATATTCCTGGTGTAAGAGTATCTAGAAGGACAGTGTCTGCTCCTTTAAGGGTATCTCATTAAGGACCTTTAACAATGCAAGAAGGGATAATAACAAAGGGAGGCAGCGATGGGAGCCATGTCTGGTA
This sequence comes from Oxyura jamaicensis, assembly GCF_011077185.1. Classification (NCBI taxonomy): domain Eukaryota; kingdom Metazoa; phylum Chordata; class Aves; order Anseriformes; family Anatidae; genus Oxyura; species Oxyura jamaicensis. The sequence continues at coordinate 96,060,345 of NC_048895.1, read as the reverse complement.
AGTCACACGGAGTTATGAGACTATGTGAGAACGTAGGAGTGAGTGTTCATTCCAGCAGGGTTATCTGACTGAGGACTCCTAAAGTAGGAGGCAATCACAAGAAACAGACCTCCCAGTCACACTGATTGGTGGACTAACAAGTTACAGGTGTCAGAAACTTACAAGTTCCAGGAAGGATGACCCTTGCAACTGATAAGACTGTGAACTAGGTACCCCCAGACTGGGAGGGTGCAGGAAACTGCAGAGCTCTGCAAAACCATGGAGGGTATGTAGGGGGAAGAGGCGGCACGAGAAACAAAGAGGGGGGATAGGTGGGAAAGGGTATAAAAGTGCTGGTCACTTACAAAGGGGAAAATCAGTACACTTGTCTGGCCAAGCCCTGCACCTGATCACCTCAGTCTGACTTATCTTCTTGTATTTTCACATTAAATCTTAACTATCTCTCTGTGTACTCATGCTCTGTCTCTCATGTGTACAAGTGCTGCAAGGGCTATGTGCCAGCTATGGTGTTACCTGTGTGTGAGTGAGTGAAGACTGGGGACAGTGACTGGACTGAGTGTGGGTGTCTCATTGTCAGGTGAAACCTGTGTGTGAGAGTGATACTGGTGCCAGATACTAGAGTGAGTGCGGGTATTCTGTTTTAAAATGTTCACTGTGGAAAATGACATGGAATTTCCAGTGTGAAAGTTGGGTAAAATCAAGTTGATATCACTGAGCAGTAAACTAGGTCATAATCAGAAGAGATGTGATTAAAACTTCTTATGCACATAAGGTTTCCAGAGGTGGGTAACACTCCTTGTAACTATAATCAAGTCACAACAGTGTCATTTGCAGAATAGTCTAACATTGTAACTTCTAATGCTAATTTGCTGAATATTAACTACACATACATATGTTTAAAATATTTTTTCCCTAAAATGCAGTAGAATTGAGTGTTCTACACATCTTGCAAATGCTTTACTATTTTTAATTACAGTGATTGCAGAAACAATAGCTAAACTACATGAATAATGAGCCACCTCCTAACTTATTAGGTAGCTATTTAGCATATTGTTAAACAAATAAAATGAATATACCAGTTAGGTCTCATAATCTAGAACTCCCTTAATTTGATGTTTTGTAACTCCTTTATAGATATTATTCACAAGTAGATATTGATTCAAAATAAATCTACCTTAAATTTAGCTACCTTGAAGGAGGTTGTCGGGAGGTGGAGGTCAGTCTCTTCTCCCAAACAACAAGCAATAGAACAAGAAGAAATGGCCTCAAGTTGCGCCAGGAGAAGTTTGGGTTGAATATTAGGAAAAAAATGTTCACTAGAAAGGCTGTGAAGTATTGGAACAGGCTGCCCAGGGAAGTAGTTGAGTCACCATCCCCAGAGGTATTTAAAGGATGTATAGATGTGGTGCTTAGGGACCTGGTATAGTAGTAGACTTGGCAGTGCTAGGTTGGACTTGATGGTCTTAGAGCTCTTTTCCAACCTAAATGATTCTATGAAATACTTTATTGTCAGTGTTTCAATTATCTCCTGCTGCTTCTGAAATATAATTTTAAACAGATAAGATCTATATTTGTATAACCATCTCTGAGCCAACTCACTATGACAGTGACAGACAGAAAGTAAATAGTAAGCTCCTCAAAATACTCTGTAGTGTATTTCTGGATCTTAATGATCTCTATCCAATGAAAGTGGTACTGAACAACTCTCTGGGGATGAAGTTTGCCATAATTACATCCTAATCAATCTTATCTGAGAGGGCAAAATAATGCAACTGCCTTATAAATAAACCAATGCATCTTTAATCAACAACTCTTAGGGTTTTGTGCACATACCTAATACTTTGCTTTTGGTTAACTATATCTCATATGGCTCAACCCACATTTAATATCCAGTAATTGTAGAGGTTGGTCAAGAAGTAGCTTTTCAGAGAGCTTTCACAAGCTGAATAATGCTTGTGTATTAGGCAGAAAACAGGATGTTTTTAGTATGTGTGCACAAAAGGAACTAATAGAATAAAAAACTCATTGATTTTAAACTTGAGATGAAAATCCATATAACTATTACTGGTTTATAAGACATACAACAGTTTCCTTATTTTTCCAACTGAATATTTTCAGAAGAACATTTTCTCAAACCAAAACTAATAGAATAAAACAGGCCAACACAATCCCACAACCCATCATTGTTCAAGAAAGATCCAATACACTGCTTTCATGCACTGTTTGCTATTACAAGTAGCTCTCTTAACCTTGTTCTAAAAGTGTCTTAAATAATTTTATTTTCTGGAAAATATATGTCTTTTTTTAATTATTTGTAGTTAAATGGAGTGCATCCTTTTGTGTCTTTACTTTGCTCTTCTTTTCCCATACCAGCATTGAATAATATTCTCTAATATTGCCTATGCAGTCCATGCCTTAGGTTTGTAGTCATGCTTCCCGTTATTCCTGAAAGGTTTGATTTTTTTTTTTTTTTTTTTTTTTATTGGGAGCTCATGCTGAGGTGAGGAAGATTGGAATCTTCACCCCATTATAGGAAGGGACAGTTTTAATGGGAGTCTGTTCTATAACCCTGCCCAGAACTACTAACATAAAAAAAAGTATATGTCTATATCCTATCTCTATCTGCCTCTGAAAATATATCGGAAGTACTTGTATCTAATTTACTAGATACTCCACTACTATGCAGATATGTTTCATAAAACTAAAATTGGTTGCAGTATATTCATATATCTGTGAGTTATTTCTTGATCCCAGACATGAAGGAAATGTATTCATGTTTTTTTTTTTTTTTTTTTTTTTTTTAACCAAAACCATTATATAAACTCTTTAATTTGGTATAATCAAAATAATACCCATCCCTCTAGATTAGTGCAAACATATTTCATCTGATTCATGACCACCTAATTCTAGCTGATCAGCAAATGCCTATAATGAAAGTAGGCTCAGAGAAAATGGACATGGGTAATGTATTCATGAAGCTCAGGGAAGAATACGGGGAGTGAACACAGCTGTTGTAAAGAAAGCTGACCTTAACACAAAGGGGATCTCTTTTTTTTAAAAAAAAAAAAAAAAAAAAAAAAAAGACTGCTTCTGTCAGTTGACTGGATCAACTGGCTGTGTAAATGGCCTTCCCTGAGTTAATCAAACAGCTGTCTTCCTGAGACAGCCAAACCAGTATGGGTAGATGTATACATCATTCACCCACACACAAACTATAAAACTGAACAATCAGATAAATTAATTTTAAAGACAGCCACAGGCTCAAGATGGCTTTAACCCACATTTTCCTTTCCAGGGATTAGGGATGCCTAGTGTTGTGATGGTAAACATGTGAAGAGTGGTAATAGGAACTGTTTGCATTGTGATTCAGCTGTATATTGCAATTGCTGTAATATACTTGTGTTATGATTTCAGTATATTGCTGACTGTGCTGCTAAATTGAAATCCTGTGTAATGTCAAATATCTTAAAATAAGTAAATTTGGCAGTAAATATCTACCTCAATTTCTATCTAAATCTATCTTTCTAATTTCTATCTAAAAGAAGGTGGTCAGAGTACTGGGCTCTGACACAAACCTGCAGTTGTCTTATGTTCCAATTCAATTTTCTAAATATAAGCACTTAGTTCCATTTGACATGCTACAGTATCCTCCTATATGCAGTGGGAGACTGATGTTCCCCATTTACCGGATGTGGATGTGTAAGTACTATCACAATATAGGAAAAGTATCTGGTTTAAGGGTGGCAGAACTAGCTGATGTGACAGCTATCCTCTCCAACCAAGGCAAGTAACACCCTGGAAAAAGGAGAGAGGAAAAAATGAAGTTTTTGGGGAATTCACTAAGGGTCTGAGACTATAACCCTGGCAACTGTATGAGCACACTGATGTTCTCTCAATCCTTGAACATCTGAGGTTAGGACTGACATAAGTTATGATACATTATTAAATATAAAAGCTTGTGTGTGTTTCTCCAAGTGTACTGTTTCCATGTTTCATCAAGACATCAAGGCAATATCACCTTCTAATATAATTCTAATCCAAAATATTCTAAAGTAATAACATTACCTCCTACTATTCTATGAATACTTACCACTAGTTAAATAAATTCACAGTCAGAAATAGACCATTGTCTAGACTGATCTTATTATTACTTCTTATTGTACTTTACACAGAAATAATTTGAAACAACTAATTTTAACAAGTAATTGAAAATTTAATGTTCTATTACCCACAGGAAATTGATAGCATAAGAACTCTTTAAAAATAAAAGAAATAGATTTATAAAATAAAATATATGTATTAAAAACTATAGTAGATTCTGTAAACAAGTATACTCCTTACCCTTACAACTTGGCCTTTCATTGCCTATGCTCCAGGTTCCATTAGACCTGCACTGTATGAGTCTTTGACCCAATAAATAATATCCAGGACTGCAGCTGAGCATGATTTGAGCTCCATACTCATTCAGTGACCCAGAAATCAGTCTCCAGACAACATGTTCTGAAAGCAGAGTCTCTATGCTGGGACAAGTTACAGCTGTGAAGAAAGGACACTTTAATATTAGCATTCTACCACTACATTTCTTCACAGAAAATGTCTTGCCTTACTGGCAGAAGTCTTGCAATGAAAAACTGAGTACACCATAAGCATTTTTGAAATACGAGTTCTAGGAAAATAATTAATATCATATAGTGAGTATTGCAAATTAGGCAGAATTATGTAGTACATTTTCATCTAGAGCGATGCAGTGGAATAATGACAGTCATGCTCTAACCATTTATTTAAACATTTCACAGACAAAAAACATACAGTGGTTTTAAAGGAAAAGCAAATATTGCTATGTAATTTTTGCAAAAGCTCTTTTTTTTTTTTTTTTTTTTTTTTTTCAATTGTCCATGCTATTCGCTTTAGAAAAGCTCTAACAAGTTCTTAAAACAGGTTGTCAGAAAAGCTGTTAGCACACATTCAAATGTTAATTACCATAAAATGGTATACTGTGGGTATTTGGGAAAAATATTACATTCCAGTTTAAAACACTTGAGGAAAAAAAAAAAAGATTTTAAGGGTTTTAGAATGATTTCAGTTCTGTGGCTTTTAGTATTTTAGATTTTGTAAAATAATGCAGTTAGTGCATGTAAGTAAGAACTGTGGTCAATGTTTTTCATAAGGCTTACAATAGCTATCAACCAGTTTCAAATTAATGCTCTGCAATTCAACATAAAGCACAGAATATTTGATATATAAAGTATTGACATGAATTATGAGTATATGTTAGGAAAGAGAATCGCTCATGCAATTACTGAAATTAATAGAAAGTTATAAAAAATCCTGTAAAAATCTAAAAACTAGATTACCACCATGTTTCAGAAAGCTTTAGTAATGCTACAATTATATCTTTTCCAATAGTTAATTTACCCATGGCAAATTCTAGAATCTAAGAAACATAGCACTGGCAACATAGCATATATGTGAAGATGTGCAAGAACTTGTGAAAAGGAAATCTCGAGAACTTTTCCAAATTACCAGTTAGCAAATTACATTGAGTTGAAATTTTAGAATATGTTTTTACTTTTTTTTTTTTTTTTTCCAGTATGGCTTAAGAAGGATTGCTAGTATACAATCTAATTGCAACTTAAGAGTACTTCACTTTGTCCTTTATAAAAATATTCTGAATAGTTATAAACAGTTTCCTAGGTTAAAGGATGACTTCCTAATTTAATTTAAATTGATACTGCTACTAAACTGTTTCATAGCTACTCAAAGATTACTCTCTATTAACCAAGAAACAGTTCTTTCTTATTCGTTGTTAAGTATTAGAAGCCCATTAAAAAGCTTCACTTAACACCTCAGAGTTAAAATCATATAAGTCTGTCAGAAGACTAAAAACATTCTAAGTAGGCGTTTAATACCCTGATAAAATTAACATTTTTATATTTTCTTCTTTCAAGTAGTAGTTTTATTGAGAAATATGGTTTTTCAAAGATGAAAGCAAGCTTCTTATTTAGTCTAATAGTAAAACAAAAAAAAATAGTCTTAACCATAGGGGATATCTTAAGACATTTAGAGATAAGAGGCTCAACTATTTCAGCATATGTAAATGAGCAACATAGACAATTCCTTTCAATCTTGCACTGGAGTTAGTATGTAACTTATTCTGTTCTTTAGCTACAAATACACTTAGAATTTTGTTGCAAGTGAACTTTACAAACTATCAGATTTCAATACACAATTGTACAATTTCTAATTGAAATTGTAACTAAGTACAGAATATACTTCTAGCTCTAGCCTATGTTGATGTCATTAACTAAAGTTGTTGCTTGAAAATTTGATTTAATATTTTCCTCTTCTGTCTGGAAACAAACAAACAAATATTAGAGAAGCTGGATTAAGTGCACATAGATTATAAATCTACCAATTTAGTTCTCAGTCTCCCTCTTGCAAATTATAGATTGAGTAATTGTCATTTACATACATAAAACTGCATAAGGGATGATCTCAACTTCCTCCAGATGTGAAGATGTGCTAGGTATGTTCTCCTAGGTATGTGTTTTAGAGAAATGTAAGAATAATAGTGTTTTACGTAGAGTTTAGGTCAGAAAAAATAATTAGCATTTGAAATTATGACTAAAACTACTCATTTTAATGACATGACAATCTCCAGAAATTGGTAATTTTGAATAGGATCAAAAGCAGGGAAGTTGATCTATAATCCCAGATATATTTTCTACTCAAGATATTAATTCTCTCTCTCTCTCTCTCTCTTTTTTTTTTTTTTTTTTTTTTTTCCGGTTAATAAATACATTGAGCTATTGATATTTCCGTAGAATCTAAATACCAAAATACTGATGCCTCCCTTATTACTGAGTAGCTTTCCTGTCCAAGCAGGACAGAAATAAGCTTGTCAATAAGCTTGCCTTTGTTTATCTTTAAGTCAAAAAAAGTAGATCTCATGCTGATCCAGTAGTATTTTAAATATTGTGACCCTAAATGTTATTATTGTTTCAAATTAAAAATAAAATAGAATGTATAGGATGGAAAAAAATGTCTCAGTTACAGGAGGTAGCTATTCTAATTTGGAAATGAATTGAAATCTGATGATATTCGATTGTAATTTTTTAGCGGGTTGTTTATCATCACGAAGAAACAGAATGAACTTTTTCTTACTGTATTGTGAATTTATAGTGAAATTTATTAGAACTGTATCATTCAAATATAGCAATCTGACTAAAATCACTATTATCTTAAAAAAAAAAAGAAAAAGCAAGATTAAAGTTAAAGCAAGTATATCATGAAATAAAAAGAAGAGAAATTAGTACAGTTTAAATTCATAAGTATTAGTAAAATTAGAAGACTAGGAAAAAAATCCTATACACCACAGAATCATAGAACAAAGACGAATAGGATCACTGGAGCAAGTTGATAGCTTCAGTGTGCTAGCAGAAGAAAAGCCTCAAGCAAAAAAAAATCAAGCACTTCTTGGTGTTCAACACATTGAAACAAAAAGGGCTTCCAAACATGGCGTCAGTCTGCCAATCCAGCTGGCTATCTCAAGTCAATCTGTTATGAGTCTAATGTATCTGGACTAATCTAAAATGCTTAAACTAATTAATATTTTTACAACATTTTACTGAGCTTCACTGAACTTATTGACCCTTACCAAGCACTCCATGTTACAGACCCAACCTTGAAAAAATACTCAAAAAATTACTTTCTGATGTCAGGACTTATTAAAGAAAGTGTTAAGAGAATTATTGGTTATGGTCTTCTAACAAAAATTCCACCAAATACACAATACCTGATACTTTGCCAGTTTGTATTAACAAATTTCTTTTTGCACTTGTAACAAAATTAATGATTTATTTCAGACCTACTTGTGATTCATAGTTGCATAACTAGATATTGCCCAAACACTGAAAATTATATATATATATATATATATATATATATATATAAAGGCTTCTTCTAAAATTTCTAACTATATTGTAACTAATTTCTGGATAAAAATAACATCAGAAGAAAACGTTTGAACCATCAGTTATAGTTCAGCGCACCATAGCTTCCAAAAATATCCACAGTGAAATCTTCAATATGCACATTATGCAACAGTAACATTAGCTGCTCTTAAAAATGCCTGATATGAGGGAATTTAGCACAAACCAATGAGGGGCCCAATTTAAATCTTTGAATATATTAAATATTATTGGGAGAAATGCTATAAAGTTATACATTTACAGGGACCATCCTGGCCAATTTAAATTTTAGAAAAAATAATCAGTCACAAAATCATTTCCTAGGTTAGGCATCTACTGTCACCATAAGAAGGAAAGCAAGTAAGAATAGAGGCTAAGTTATCCTATTCAGTAGTATATATTTTTTAATAAACATACTGGTACAGATTTCAGTACTGACACATATGCAGTCTAACCTACATGTGTTTGTTTTAACTTACATATATAGAGATGTAATATTGTATACAATTGTACTGTTGTTTACCAGTTATGGTATTTAGCTTTAGAGAAATGGTAATTTTGGTAAATGGCAACCTTGCCATAATCATGCCACCTTAGTTATTCTAAAAGTATTCTACATCCTTAAACCATCATTAATGGAAACACTGAGACTTTATTGTATCTCAAATTAGCAGAAATTTCTAGTACTGAGAAGCAGTGTTTGTCAGAGCAAACTCAAGATTGAGCTTCTTTTCATGGAACATGAATTTTGGAACAAAGAAACAAACATTATAGTATTATATATACATACTGAACAGAACAAGCTCTCTTTTACTTCAGAACAAGCTTAGTATGACCTCATTCATCAGATCAGATCTCATATTCATTTTTCAGTGGCTTTATCTGACGCTTTAACTACTGCTGATACAGTGAGGCACAACTCATTCTTTCTAATCCTTTCAGTTCTTAATAATGATCTACAACATCTATTTCTCTACATTATTTAGAGAAAGAGTAAACAATATTACATTCAAGCTAGGAACAGACTTCAGTCATCAACTAAGAACTGCTATGGAGAGAGAACCCAGATTTTAGATCAGTATTTCTCTTTCAAGAAGAAAGCCAGTATCAAGTGTCCACACAATCAAAACTCTTCAGAAAACATATTTAGCAGCTCCAAAAAAAAGATAATACCTGTCATCTTTAGGACATCAAATGTATTGAAATAGTCCAAGAATGTTCAGGAAAAAATGTGTATTACTTCTGTCCTAATTTCAGGGAGTTATGAAATTTTGTATCCCTCCTCCCCCCAAAAAATTGTTCATGAAAACAGGACAAGGGGTAACAGTTTTAAACTAACAAAGGTTAGGTTTAGATTAGATATAAGGAAGAAATTCTTCAGGATGAGAGTGGTTAGGCACTGGAACAGGCTGTCCGGAGAAACTGTGGTTGTCCCATCCCTGGAAGTGTTCAAGGCTAGGTTGGATGGGGTTTTGTGCAACCTGATCTAGGGAAGGCCCTGGCCTGCATGGCAGGGTCTTGGAATTAGATTATCTTTAAGGTCCCTTCCAACCCATACCATTCTGTAATTCTATGAAAAGGGAAAATCGCTTCTGGAAGACTGAAAATCTAGGTTCCTAAATCAGAAGCATTAAACAGGAGAAGCAGAATGATACACAAGAAAACAAGCACATGACGAAAAAATATTTAAAATTTTAGATAAAAAATATAAAAGCAAAAGAAGTGTCTCAGATGAACGGAGTGACTTCCACCGACACCTTTAGAGACCTTGTTTTGCTACAAGATGGTTATGGATACTATTACAAGCACTAATCTCTCTATTCAGTAAACAAACTTAGACATCCAGAAGAAGCTGTGGATATAATTTTAAAAGCAATACATCTAAACTTTGCATTTATATCTAAGTACTTTTCTGTTTCCATCTTACAGTCTTTCTGATTTGGAAGACCTCATTTCTCTGCACTTGATATATATTCTGCAGAAAGCAAGGCATTAAAGAATTATGCAAGAATAATTTTCACTAATTAGTCGCAAACAAAATGTAATAATCATGCTATAACGGTGCAGTTTTAGTATAATAATAGGAAGAGATTATCTTATTCAAAGGAACGGAAGGAAATTTCATTTGTGTTCTTTTCCCTTTTTAATTTGTCACTGCAAGAATCAACATCTGTATTGCCAGATTAGCAGGCAAAATAAAAATCATAGCAGATGAAATGGAATAGACAAAATAAAAAAATCCCAAAAGACTGTCCTTGTTTTAATCTTAGAAAGATGGAAATTAACAATTTTTCATAAGAGGACAGGTGTATAAAGATGCTGATGATAGGTAAGACAGCATTTGTCAGCTGACTATACCTACAACTTAAAACCTTAAATTTATAATCATACCCACACATCTTTTCCATTGTATTTGAATACTAATCAAATTATAGTAGGTGGGCTGGAAGATATTAGAGGCATTTCATGTGGCATAGAGTAATAAATAAAAAAGAAATATCATGTAAGCACCAATAATCATCTATAGTTTGAGAGTTCCTTGATTTATTCAAATTACTTGAATGAATATTTCTCAAATATTTCTACACCTTTTAAATGGAATGCTTTTTGGAACTGCAGGTCTCACTCCTTTCTTTGACCAACAGCAATGTACTAATTTAAAGATTTCAGTAGAAAGTTTTAGCAGACTTTACATGGTGTCCTGTATTCATATCTAGAGTTACTATTATACTGTCACTATCTAATGAGAGTATTGGTCAGATTTAAAGTATTGCCTGAGAAAGGCTTTCAGTGGCTTTTTAAATGGTTGTACAGGTAGACACCTCCAGTTCCCTTCATCATGTGCTGAAGATCATTATGTAGAATAACAGAAGCAAGTGACTTATTTGCCATTCAGTTAAGCTTTCCTAATAGCTATCTCTTGTTTGGTATTTCATGTAATTAAATCCAATAGCTTAATACCCATGATTCATTTGTGTCTTGCTGTTACATTCATACCACCATGAACTAGTCTTGCTTGTGATTCATACCAGCATGAATCTTATTTCTCATGACTGAAATCTGGTGTAAATACATTTAATGAAAATAAAGGAATTTCAAACATCTGCCTCAGGCACTGTGTTATCAGTGATACCTTTCAAAACAAACTGCACTGATTTCAAACTTCATTTTAATAGACCTGGAGATAAAATGAAATAATTTATTTACCTTTTAACTTCCTGTGCTGTGGTTTCTGCTAATCAAGTCTGAGATGTTTTTATCTAGGTCTGGAGACTAAATAAATTTATCCTTACAGCAGCAATACTACAAAAAACAGGTTGTTGTGATGATTGTCTAATCTTTTCAGTACTTTTCAAGTAAGTAATCTTAAGTAACACACACATACCTCTGAATAGTGATCCATGTTGAAAATACTGACGTTAATATTCCCATGTAGGTCATTAGCCTTTTTATTTTATCACTTCTCATTTTACTAAGTAATAGGAATCTTTTTCAAGCTGAATACATTTTTAGAAACTTTGTTAGGATATTATAAATATTAAACAAAATTTATAACATTGGAAGTTGTGCTAAACATAGCAATTAAGCTCAGTTTAGAGTGTCACTGTGTAACACTCAACAGTTTCCAAAATACTGGCTAATCCTTTTGCATTGCAGATATACTGCTATTATTTCAGTATTTTTAAATGCAAGGTAGTTTAAACTTCCTCTTTCCTCCAAAAAATATTGTTGACATTTCTGCTGATTAATCATTCAAGTTATGTTCTTTGTACCCTGACATTTTTTTTTTCTGAGATAACAAAGTGCATTTCAATACATGAGAGCACTGCCTTCTCTCTGTTCATGGTTCTGAATTCAGAGCATGCTTGTGTGATCACAGCTGGTTTCAAATAATCCTTCTTATGTGGAAATGCTGTGTTCAGTTTTAGACGCTGTCCTTCAAGAAGGATGTAGACCAACTAGAGATTGTCCAGGGAACAGTAATGAGAATCACCAGTCCAGAAACAATGAAGAAACAGTGAGGATGAATCACAGCAAGACTGTTAACTTTACAAAAGAGGTGTCTGAGTGTATTAGGTGTAGGTGTCAAGGTGTTGGCAGCAGCGGAGGTGTAGGGATGGCTTCTTTAACAAGAGGCCCTGTGCCAACTCCAGCTGGCTCCGCAATGAATCCACCACAGTACATGGCTGAACCCACCAGAAAATCTGGTTGGAACCTCTGGGAAAGTGTTTTTAAGAAAAGGCAAAAGATTGCACAGGCAGAGAAGGAGAGAGAAGGGAAAAAAAAAAAAAAAAAAAAAAAAGGTCAGAGAAGAAAGAGATGGAGGAAGTGCTCCAGCTACTGGAGCAGAGCAGCCCATGGAGAAGACCATGGTGAAATAGGTTGTCCAGCTGCATGCAGCCCATGGAGAACCATTCCAGAGCAGATACCCACACTGCAGCCTATGGAGGACACCACCCCAGAACACGTGGATATTTCCTAAAGGAACTGCAGCTCATAGTGGACCCATGCTGGAGCAGGTTTATCCTGAAGGACTATCCTGAAGCCTGTGGAGAAGACCCACACTGGAGCAGAGGAAAAGTGTGAGGGGAAAGGAGCAGCAATGATTGCGCAATTGTCATATTCACACCATTTTACTCTTTCTTTAAAAATAAGTTGAATTTTACTTGTTTGAAAAAATGAGGTGTTTTTGAAATTAAGAATCTGGAAAGCACATACATACACTTTTGATTCTAGATTCTAAACTAACTCTCAAAAATTGTAAGTAAAGTGTTATTGAAATTAATACATCTAATTTTATGTTCTAATTAGTATTTCAAGTCACATACTCAAAGTCAGTTAGTTATTGTTTTGATCCAGCACAAAGACAGATGGAGGTAACAATGCATATAAGATGCCATGTAACATAGTAAAGCAGCCCACATTATAGTGGCTAGTTCTGATGGAAGACAAAAATCAAGACTAATGGACTCTTACTCTGCGTACTCATCTACACTAGCAGCATTTTAATAAATAGCTTTTTCTTCTACTAGTTTAGAAGCTGTATTAAAATAAATTAGAGTTGGTGGCTGTAACTTTAACCTGTGAAGATGGTGAAAACCACATTATCCATAATAAGAAAAAAACACATGAAACTGAATTATGTGAAGATTTTAAGTTGGATTTTTTGAAGAAGATAAACTTTATTATTATTATTATTATTATTATTATTATTATTATTAAACCAATTGATAGGTCTCTTCTATTTTATTACATGATGAAAAATTTTATGTTCCTGAATGGTCAGTTCAGCAGATATGTGTACATAAAAATCTAAGCACCACCACTGAAAATTTTCCTGAATCAGTTTAAGGGGAATGTGCTTGAGAAACACATGCCTACTTACATTTGCAGACAGGTGGCCTCCCTTTGTTGCTCCATAATCCATCTTCTTGACATACTGCTGTTGCTTGTTGAATAGATTCTAGCTTGAAGCCCTCATTACATTCATATATCAATCTACTGCCCAAAGTGAATTCATTACCTATAACTGAACCATTTCCAGGAGATTCAGGAATACCACAAGATACAGCTGGAAAGAAAGGAAAGGAAAAGATAAAGAATTGGCGTTATTTCATATTGTGTTGTGTTTTTTTCTCACATAGCCCATTCATAACAAATGAAATGAATTTACCATATTTACAACATTTCTACAAGAGTAACAGTATTTAAAACATTGATAAACATTTTGAAGTTCATCTAACATAATGATAATTTATAAAATAATGATTTTATAAATCATTATTTTGTTTAATCCAAATACTATTGGCTGTTTAACCTAAACATTGACAGAAATTTCAACATAGACTATGGGCAGTGGTATATTTCTCAGGGAAAAATCAAGAAAGTGTCCAAAGTGAGATAGCTCCCTTCATTTTAATAATAAAAAGAATCATATCATGGAACCATATCATCACAGAGTGGCTTGGGTTGAAAGGGACCTTAAAGATCATTCCAAGTGGAATGATCACTGGACAGTTCCAAGTCCTCTGCCATGGGCAGGGATGCCACACACTAGATCATGTTGCCCAGGGCTCCATTCAACCTGGCCTTGAACACCTCCAGGGATCAGATATCCATAGCTTCTCTGAGCAACCTGATCCAGTCCACAGCTTCTCTGAGCAACCACCCTCATAGTAAAGAATTTATTCCTTATATCTAATCTAAATCTACCCTTTTTTAGTTTAAAACATTTCTCCCTTGTCCTATCACTACACCCCCTGACAAAGAGTCCCTCCCCAGCTTTCCTGTAGTCTCCCTTTTTGTATTGGAAAGTTGCTATAAGGTCTCCCTGTAGCCTTCTATTCTCCAGGCTGAACAACCCCAACTCCCTCAGCCTGTCTTCATAGGAAAATCTGATCATAACAGGAGTGACCACAGCTTTGATGTTCTCAGAATAGGCAGTAGACCTGCATCTGTTTTAATGCTCCATCCACACCCCTAATAACCAATTTAATATTTTATATTTTATATAGTAATAACCATTTTAATAGTAATAAACAGTTCAATATTTTACCGACAACTAGAACTCATGTCTCAGCCTCAGTCATGTAAGAAGAATTTTACACTCATAAAATGTTTATTTACATGCTGAATTGACAGAAAACTAAACTGTCACTCTTACTACCTCATAAAAATGCCTATGCATTCGCCACTTCAGTCATGCTTACTGAAATATTTCAGTGTCTCCAGAATTTTGCAGTATGTCCCTGCCTCTCCCAGCAAACCTCTCAGCTCTCTTCTGCCTTGTGGCAATGTGTCTGAATGCTTGATGTACAATGTAATTGAGTTAAGATTAACTTATTGTGTCAACTTCTTTTTAGGGCTTCTTTCTGATATCAAAGCTCCAATCTCTGTGTTAAGCATGCATCCATTTAATTCTATAAAACCAAAAGTCAGAACTATATGTCTATTCACACATCCATGAAGGCATATATCTCTACATATAGATGGACCATATTCTAGTTCCTTCTGAATACTTCAAGCATAAAGTAACTTAAAATAATTCAGCAGTTTCTGTGGAGCAAACAAAAATAATTGATTATATTATCTGAAACCAACCAACCAAACTAAAACCCACCCTCCCTCATAAAACAGAAGTCTGTTTAGTTACTCTATTACTGTATCCAACAGGTTGGATGGGGCTCTGGGCAACCTGATCTAGTGGGTGTCATACCTGCCCATGGCAGGAGGGTTGGAACTAGATGGTCTTTAAGGTCCCTTCCAACCCAAGCTGTTCTAGGATCCTATCACTGTATCCTGTGGGAGGGACTCCAAGCTGACGCAGGGGTAGAGAGTGACCATGAAAGAGCAATGGAGACAAAGTGTTATGGACTGACCACAGCCTTCATTCCCTGTTCCCCTGCACCACTCTGAGGGAGGTTGTAGAAGAGGGTGGGTGGGAGGGAAGGTGTTTTTAGCTTGCTTTTTGTTTTCACTGCTCTAGTATATTATCAATAGGTAATAAATTACATTAATCTCCCTTATGCTATGTCTATTTAGCCCATGACAGTAATTGGTGAGCAATTTCCCTGTCCTTATCTCAATCCACAAGCTTTTTTTTATTCAGTTTTCACCCCTGGCTGTTTTGAGGAGGGGGAATAAGAGAGTGGCATGGTGGAGATGATCTACCAGACACTGTGAATCCACCACATAAGTTCAAGACTGAATAGCTCTTGCATGCAAGGTAGTTAAACATGTACAATGCCCAAGACACATCCAGGTATGTCTATCAGTTGTGCAGGGTCTGATATAATGTTCCATGTAATAAGGCACCTCATAATTTATGCTTTCCTGTAACATTTCTTCACCACTTCTATTTTCAGTGTTGTACCTCAGTCCTCCACTCTCTCTCCTCTTTCCTCAGCTGCTGCTGATTCTTGTACTGCTACATTGTGAGGTTGTTCCTGCTGCTGCTGCTTTAGCTACTACTCATAAAAGGAGGTCTGGCATTCTGGCATTGTTCCTGTTACAGTCTGTCTATTTGTAGTTTGTGTCTCCCCCAGAAAGTAAGACTAGAAAGAAAAAATTCTGCTGCTACTAATTTCTTGAGACAGCTAACGGCTTTGAGAACAGTTGTGTCCATATGCAGCATGCCAGCACAGCCAGTTTCACTAAATGGCTATTACTTTGATATTTGATGTCATGTTATCTGAAGAAACTGACTGAAATGGCATATAGTCTTTGGACCGTTAGAACCGTCACATAGTTAAGCATATTGAACATTCCAGCATCTCATACAATTACTAAAATGATAAAGAACTTTGTCAGAAAATCTTCTGGCTTGAGGAATTGTCAACATGCTTCTTAGGTTAATGATTAGATGAGATTACTGGGTTCCAGCTGGGAGATATGCATTCAGCGTGAAAAATATATAACTCAACCTGAATTGTCTCTATTATCTTGCACAGCAGAAAAATATACTTCTTCCAAAGAACAGATAATCAGTGCAAGTGGAAAAGCCTTTTCCCACCTAGAAACAGAGATGAAGTTTTAGCTGCTCTTTCATGTCCCACGTGTTACTGATACTTACTTCTTAACAAAAAAAAGTAAATGTAAAATTTACAGCAATCCTTTAAAATATCTATACATGTCTATACAATTAAAATAATTATGTATTGTTTATATGTAAAGTATGAAAATTCACTGCATACAGAAAAGAAGCTGGAGAAATATTACAGTCAGACACTGAGCTTTCTGCCAAACACTGAGAAATCCCTGAATTTAATGCACATGCATTTTTCAATTAGTGACCTGTTTCTGGCATTGCACAATGTACAGAGTATTTAAAGTAGTTAAATTCCCTATAAATTAAAAGCAGAAATAGAGAAATCCCTACAAGTAGGATTCATAATAAAAGAAATGCTGAGTGGCTTATGTCTATGATACTCAGTCAGAAATATTAGGGAGAGCCATGCCACAGAAATCCAAATTCTCAGGCTTGGATGCATGTGGAACTAACAAGGAAAATGAAAATAGGGCTCTGTATGGTTTAAGGCTGTGGGTGTAAACAAGGTTATGAAGAGTTATCCAGACTATTTCCCTACCACAAGCTAAAATTATACTTGACCAAGGTTCATCTAATTTGCTCCTGAAAAGCTTCCAATGATGCAGATTGCACATTCTCCACAGGCAATTGTGGTGGTTTTACCGTGCTAGGCAGCCGAACACCACAACCGCTCTCTCACTCCCCCTCCTCAGATGAGGAGGGGAACAAGTAAAGGAAAGAACAACTCACAGGCTGAGATAAGGATAATTTAATTAAAGAGAAATATATATATATATATATATATATATATTATTAAGGAAATATTATTATTAATTAAACAATTCAACTAAAGGGAAAAAAGGGAAAGGGGAAAAGGGAGGGCGAAAGGGAATAACAAAACACGTAAAGGCTATGTGGAAGTGCAGAGGAAAGAAATTACTCTCTACTTCCCACAAATGAGCGATGCTTGACCACATCCTTGAAGCAGGGCCTCAACGCACGTAGCCAGTGTTCGGGAGGAGGACAGACGTTTTCGCAACGAGAGCCCACCCCTCCCCTCTTCTTCCTTTTCCCACCTTTTATTGCTGAGTGTGACATCATATGGTATGGAATATCCCTTTGGTTGGTTTAGGTCAGCTGCCCTGCTGATGTTTCTTTCTCACTTTTTTGCCCACCCCCTAGGAGGGTTAGAGAGATTCCTGATGCTGTGCCAGCACTTCTCAGCAGCAGACACAACACTGGTGTGATACCACTGCTGTTCTGGCTACAAGTGCAGAGCGCAGCACTGTATGGGCTGCTGCAGCGAAAGTTAACATTCCAGCCAGACCCAGTACAGCAATCTATTCCAGCATTTCACTAGTCTCTCTGAGAGGGAAAAAAAAAAAGTCTAACTTAAGATCCTTTTGAAGTAAATTTAATTGTAATTCCTCTATCTACAAAGAACATAGTTTTTTTTTTTTTTTTTTTTTTTTTCCATTCTTCTTTTGAGATACTTTGAGTGTATTAGAAGATCATTACCATGTTTCCCCTCAAATTTCTCATTTTTTAGTAAAGTACTATTCCTCTTTTACTGTTTTATATTTTGAAATATGGTAATAGGTTTAGAATACATCATAAGAGGAAACTGGGATTTGGAACTCTTAAATAGTGCTAATTACCTCACCTTTTTATTTTAAGTCAATGGTTCTAAGAGGGACATAACAGTTATCAAAGGTAAGTTTAAATCTACACTCAAACACACACAAAAAAAAATAGCTAATTTTATGAAAGAGCAGGTTGTTCCAAATTCACGTCTCTTGGGCAAACTGCAAATGGATGTTTTCAAGCCAGTTCCTTAAAAAATGTCATAAATTGTCTACCCCAAGACAGACGTGGAACCCAGCTGCAGTCCTGGAATAACCTTGAGTTTGCACAGCAAAAAGTACAAGGACCTCTACCTCAATAGTATGGTTTTATCTACTTCAGAAAGCACAGAGGTATTAATAGAGACACCACTTGGAATGAGGATTTTTAGAAGGAAATGCTAGCATCATCTATGTTTTTATCATGACCCTGTCATAGGTTTTAACCCTTTATAACTACCCTGGATCCAGACAAGAAAATTTCTTCCTTAAAGTAAGTACCCCAAATTTTCTTTTGCAAACCTACTAGGGAGATTGCTTTCTTCTCAACTGGTGCACCCGAAGAGTAGCTGAGCATTCTTCAGGACTCTAAATTATTTTTGTCTATTTTAAGAATAAATTGGAGAAAATCAGGAAGAGTAATGCCAGAGGCTGAGAATCATATATGAAGAATAGCTGGAATTTACAGGGGTATTTTATTGTGTTTCTCAGAGGAACATGGCCACCCCATTACACTCTCACTGACGCCACATCTCAGTCCCCTGATACCTGCACTCCTATTCCATATTGACCCTGAAAACACTGTCTTGTTTTCAGTTTGATTTTAACTGCTCTTCTTGTCAGGCTTTTCTCTTATTTTCTCATATTATCTAGTTCATCTCTGATCGTTCTTTTCCTACCCTCCCCCAGGACAGAGATCTGGACATGAATTAAGCAGTGACTAAGGATGAGATGTGGTTGCCAGGATCATTACTGGGCTCTATATAATTTTCTATCAGAAGAAAATTAAATTATCTTAATATACCATATATCAAATATATTTTTTAAGTTGGCTGGACAAATTACAAAAGAGCAATGACTTTTAGTAGATAGCTGAAGAGAGAATCTTATTGATAATTTTCTACTTTCTATTGGTGAGCTTTGGTGCCAGAACTGTTTGTGTGAATGTGTATAGAAATAAAAATATGAAATAAATATTTTTTTATAAATATGAAGCCATGAGACCAGCCTGGAAAATGCCAGTCTCAAAACTAAGAATAATAAGCCAGTGAGAATGTGAGGTATATTATAAATGTGAGGTATTATATAAGAATTGCTATTTTCTTTATAAATATTTTGATTGTAGCATAACTCATGATTCTCTTTTGCTTCAACTAATCAAAGTAAAGGCAATAAGTTCTAATGTCCTAGATAGGAGTCAAGTACTTTGTCTACTGTTCAGGAAATTCTTACATGCATCTGCACTTGATAAGACTAACATTGAAAACCACCATTTGACACCACCAGATGAACTCATATTAGAGATGTGTTCATATGAAAATTGATATTGTTGTATTACATATGCAAAAGAGAACTCCAATTTTTTTCATAATGAATACAATTAAATTTGATTTCAAACATCAGTTCTGACATAGCCATGATATTTAATTACAAAAGTAACCCTGCAGGATTGTTTTTACAGAAATCTCAGACTTAATAGAAAGCATTTTTTTTGCTTATATAAGCAAATAAGCAAAGCTATATAAGCATCCAATTACGGAATCCATGAGCTGGACCAAATGTGCAATTTCAATTAGTTTTCAATGAGGATCCATGTATTTTGGTAACAGATAATAAATTTAGAACAATATTTTTAATTTCAGTTTATTGAAAAAATATTTTTTTCATTCAGATATCTAAGTTGAAATAATCACGTCAGTTGTAATATTAAAATTTTTGAGTTCTACATTCATAGGAAATTTCTGGTAAAGATGAAGAACAATCTCTTTCTCCTGAATCTTCTTTCCCCTACGCCTAAAATAAATCTGTATTTTCCTAGCTACAAGTATTACTGAAATTATAAATATGGCTTAAAATGAAATAAAATGTATTTGTGAACATAATTCATTTCTAAAATCTCACAGATATTTCTTGCACATAGTGATAAATTAACAAAGATAGACTCCGAGTCTGTTGTATTTCATGAATTTGTTGACTTGGTTTAATTTTTGTTCTAAATTTTTTATTTCTTTCAGAGACTTTCTTCCCTGGTTATCCATGATCAAGTTCTAGGACCTAACGTGTCAAGTCATGCACGTATCTTTCCATTTGTCCTCTGACTTCGTTTGAATTATTCCATTCTGTCCTTAAAATTAGGGACTTTTTTTCTTAGCTTGTTCAAAGGACTGTTTTCCCTTTTACTCAGAACTCTTCCATGTTTTGCACACTTCATTACTTTAAGATGTAGTTCTCACAGTTAGAATGGCAAGCTGATAAACCTCTCTCTGCAACTAGTATTAAAATGTGAACATAAAATGAAAAAGGCTAAAACCATAAAATAATAATAACAATAATTTAAAAAAAAAAAAAACACTGAAAATTGGACTATTCTCAAAAAAAGGAGAGAAGGTAAGAAAAAAATTGCACCAATTTTTCTAACAATTCTTAAGTGTTGGAGAATCACATTTTCAATATTTTCAATTTGTCTGAACAATACTTGTAGCAGTATGCAGGTTTCTATCATCTGGGTGGATAAGCAGTAGAAAGGTAATGGGGTAAAATTGTATATAATTGTTGACAGCTGAGGAATCACGAGGTCTTTAATTTTGGAGAAAAGTTATGACACAGGGTCCTAAAGCTTATGGTCTCAACCCCTCCAGCCTAAATAGCACACACAGAATATTGTCTGTCCTCATATACTGAAAGTATCTGAGCTCCAAAGTAAGATGCTGAAATTTCAATTTTCAACTAAAAAAAAAGACACATACTGGCTAGGCTAGCAGAATAACTCCCTGACACTCTTAACTAGATTAACTTCAACAGACTTTTTTTTCCTTTTTCCATCATATACAGCTACTTGAGATATTCTTAGGCCTCAAGACATCTGACAGGTTTACTGTATATAACATAGGAGCTTGTGTCTTTCTGGACTGGTAGCTGGAGGACAGGTAAAATAACTCAGGACACCTCAAATGACACTAGACTTCTGTGTTTAAGCAAATCAAAACTTGAGTTCACATAGAGATGCTTACATTTAGTCTTAATCTTGAACAGAATTGCATCCTTTACCTCCCACATCTGTGCTTATCTGCTTTATATTACTTTATGTTACTCCTCTATGTTTAAAAAAAAAAAAAAAAAAAAAAGTACATTTTTGACAAATGTTAACTACTTTTAACAGATGTCAGGAAAAAGCTGAAGTAGACCCAGCTTAACTCCAGAATAAATAAATAAATTTATTTATTTACAGATGGAATTTACAGATGATGTCTTAAAGAACTACTGATTATTTTCTAAAATAATCAAATCAATGCCTGAAAACTATTGAATTTGTATAAAACCTGTTCTGTTATAACAATGATATGACGACTTGTGTACTGTTTGGAGGTATGTATTTTACAAACAAAACAAAACAAAACAAAACTAACAACGTATTTTTCATTTGGTCTGTATCTGACTGCATTGGTCTAGTTCTTAATACTTCAGTTCTGTACACCTTAAGAATGCAAGTCGATAGGTACTTGGGTAAATTCATGATGTCTGTATGTCTCTTGGCATACACAAGTATTTACGGGGCTGAATCTTTGTTTCATAAAACATTTGCAATAAAATTATAGAAGCATACTCAACAAGAAAATATCTTACCTCGGCAGATTGGCACAGGAGAATCCCATTGATACATGCCATTTTGGTGGCGTCTACATGTTGCATTATTTTGACCAATCATTCTGTACCCAGGTTTGCAGTAATAATGAACTTTACTTCCAGCAGGACCACCTGTTTTATTTACAATTCCACCATTCCTCAAGATAGGGTTTAAACTGCAATAGGGAGCTAAATGACAAATAAATAAATAAAAATAAATTAAAAACATATAAAGTGTACTTAATTTGGAAAGTTCACATTACTTATGATACATGCAAACTGAATGCCATTGAAATTAGTGCAGAATGCTTTACATTAATTTTGTATGCTCAGACTTGTTTATGCACAAATATTCTGAAGCTCAGAATCATATTTTATAAGTTTATGCTCTTGGACATGAGTAAGTTGCTATTAGGAGACATACAGTTTGTTCAGCAAATCACTCCAACTTAGTAAACAATCTACTTCAAATATGATACATTTGTTTTTATAAATAAATTAACAGCAAGAGGAGGACCAAAGAGAATCTCCATCCTTTACTGGAGGCAAGGGGGAACATGAATACCAAGGATAAGGAAAAGGCTGAGGTTCTTAATGCCTTCTTTACATCTGTCTTTACTAGCCAGACCACTTATCCTTGGAGTACTCAGTCACCCAACCTGGAAGTCTGGGATGGGGAGCAGAAGAAACCCCCCCATGGTTCAGGTGGTAACAGTTAGAGACCTGCTGCTTGCTTCACCTGGACTGTCACAAGTCCATGGGGCCAGATGAGATCCACACATGGGTGCTGAAGGAGCTGGCAAATGTGATTGCTTGGCCACATATGATCATCTATCAGCAGTCATGGTCATCTGGAGAGGTCCCAGATGACTGGAGACTTTATAATGTGATGCCCATCTCTAAGAAAGATTGTAAGAAGGAACCAGGTACCTACAGGCCTGTCAGCCTGACCTCAGTGCCAGGGAAGGTGATGGAACAGGTCAGCTTGAAGGCAATCACACAATGTATGTGGGACAACTGGGGGATTAGGCCCAGTCAGCATGGGTTCATGAAAGGCAAGTCCTGAACCTGACCAACCTCATCTCCTTCTATGACCAGATGACCCACATGGTGGATGAGGGAGAGCCTGTTGACTTAGTCTACCTAGACTTCACCAAAGCCTTTGACGTAGTCTCCTATAGTATTCTCCCAGAGAAGCTGACAGCCCATGGCTTGGACAGGTACACTCTTTGCTAGGTTAAAAAACTGGCTGGATGGCCAGGCCCAGAGAGTAGTGGTGAACAGAGTGAAATCCAGCTAGTATGTGTTCTCCAGGGGTCCATGTTGGGGCCCATCCTCTTTAATATATTTATTGATGATTTGGATGAGGGAATTGAGGACACCCTCAGTAAGTTCACAGATGACACCAAGCTGGGGGGAAGTGCCAGTCTGCCAGATGGTAGGAAGGCCCTGAAGAGGGACCTGGAAAGGATGGGTCAATGGGCAGAGGCCAATGGGATGAGGTTCAAATTGGCTAAGTGCAGGGTCCTGCACTTTGGCCACAACAACCCCATGCAGCACTACAGGCTTGGGGGGAGAGTGGCTTGAAATCTGGGCAGAGTAAAAGATCTGGGGGTGCTGATTGATGCTTCCCTGAACATGAGCCCGGCGGTGTGCCCAGGTGGCCAAGAAGGCCAATGGCATCTTGGATTGTGTCAGGAATAGTGTAGCCAGTGGACCGGGGGGTGATCCTTCCCCTCCACTCTGCTCTGATGAGGCCGCACCTTGAGTACTGTGTTCAGTTATGGGCCCCTCACTACAAAAAAGGACATTGAGGAATGTGTCTAGAGAAGGGCTATGAAGCTGGTGAAGGGCCTGGAACACAAGTCCTGTGAGGAGTGGCTGAGGGAACTGGGGGTCGGCCTCTTCTCGCCCATAACTAGTGACAGGACAAGAGGGAATGGCCTCAAGTTGTGCCAGGGGATGTTTAGGTTGGAAATTAGGAGACATTTCTTAGAATGAGTGGTTAGGCATTGGAACGAGTTGCCCAGGGAAGTGGTGGTGTCACCATCCCTGAGGGTGTTTAAGAAAAACATGTCCCCTGGTGTATATGGACATGGTTTAGTGGGTGACATTGGTAGTAGGGCAATGGTTGGACCAGATGATCTTGGAGGTCTTTTCCAACCTTAGTGATTCTATGATTCTATGCTTCTAGAAACAGGAACTGACACGCTAACTAAAGAACCACACACAAAGTAATAAATAAAAAATACCCAAAGATATGAAGGGTGACCAATTGCTTGAAAAATGTCAGACTGAAATGTACAACCACTATCAGCTGCGTTAAAATTCTGGGCTTAAGCAGGAATCTCTACAGAGTATTCATAAAATATTGCAGCCTTGAGTCAAGGACCACTAGGATAAAAAGCTGTTTTCCCTCACAGCCAGTTTCTGAGAGAGGATCTGTTCTAGATCTGTTCAGGCTTTGCTGATACAGGTGCAGTGACATAGAATTGCCCTCATCTAGGAATGACAATTTTATTTACTTTTTACCACAGAAAGTGATAAACTACAGAGTAGCTGCTCCATTGACTTGAAGTAGCTTTACATTTACAAATTTAATTTACTTTTCCAAATGACATAGCATACCCATTCTTTCAAGGCCTCTTAAACAGCAATGTTTTTTTTTGCAAGGCAACATACAAAATATTTATAGCTCACTTATAATCACAACGTCCATTTGTCACTTGTAACTGAAGACCAACAGGGAAATAACTGCCTGGCTAAATCACACATCACTACTCAGCTGGTGTGTAGACAGCAGCACAGATAAAAACTGATTCTGAATCTGCAGGACCATATTCTTCCTTTCACAAAACATACTCTCTGAAGAGCTGGAACATTTAAACATTTCTGCTGAGATTTTTCAAAACTGAGGCACTTTGACTCAGGGAGGCTAATTTAAAAAAATCTGAATTCCAAATAAAAATTTGTTGAAATTGGATGCCCCCTGAGATGATTTTGTAAACCTCAGTCTTGTAGTTAATAATATGACATCAACCCAAAAATTTATTTTCGTGACAGACTTAATTTCCCACCAGCATCTTTGATCATTAGTTCAATAACTTGTACCAAGAACAGACTTATAAACAGTTAAATACTGTCCAATATTTGAAATTATAAATAAACAAAAAACCTTCCCTCAAGTCCCCTGTTGTCTTTCTTTAGCTTATATCCTAGATTTTTTTGTTGACAGATAAAAGTCACAGCTTACACGACTGTTTCCTTCTAACTTTCCCTTCTGAAAATTTGTCTTCATCATTGTATTAACAAGGGATCTTGCTTTAGTGCTGTTATGTTTAAATATCCAACAAGGCAGAGGTTTACTATCCTCGTCATTTTAGACGTTTTCACTTTATAGATAAGAAATCAGACATAGGCTTAAATGATTAGGTCACACATGAAAACGGAACAAACCTCTTTTGATTACTATAAGAGTTCCTTAATTAATGGACCATCCATTCCATATATTGCTTTTCACTTAAAAATGTACAGAATCAAAAAGGAGAGCAATACTCCACTAAACAACAAAACAGGGTCAGGCTGCCATTCTATGTCTCTGGCAGGTGTGCAAGTACTGTGCAGAAGTATAGGAATTACAGCTGTAGTGCACTTTTATTCCTTTTATCACAACATAAAAAAAAAAAAAAAAAAAAAACCTCTCTTATTTACATTGTTTGTGCTAGCTTGTTTAAGTAGGGACGATCGAGGGACGATAACTCCTATATAGGAGTTATAAACTTTTGAAGAAAAACAAAGCCAAAGGTTACACAGGTATCTGTCACAGCAATTGCACAGATTCATCTCTTATTGAGTGAGTTTCCTAGCCTGGGTTCAGCAAGTTCCTCTTTCTGCATCCATAGATCCATCTGTAGGGAACAGAAGTTTTGGTGGAACAACAGTGCACCAGACAGTCAAGTTCAAGCACCAGAATAAAAAATTCTCTCTTATTATACTATATAGATACTCATTAGATTAGGAAAGAGATCATTTTGTATCTCTGAGTTAGTGCAATTAGGAAAAGTATTATTTAGACGAAGGTTGTGCTAGTGCCTCCACAATGTGTCAAAACCCTTAAAAGAATGTCTCTCTGCTATAATGCCTTAGCTCTTTCATACTAATATTTAGGAAAAAAAAAAAAAAAAAAAAAGAAACCACAAGATAGAAAACATGCATGTAACTTTAGACAAATAGCTTCAACATGTAAGGTTGTATGCTAAAGGAAAAATAGTATTCTAGCACTTCTAGCAGTTTTTTAAAAATGAAGAAAATTTTTATCTACAAATGAAATCTATTTGTAACAACACTACAATTTGCAAAATTTGTGCACAGGCATAGCTGGAGAAGAAGGGGAGGGTTGTGGGAGGGCAGTAATTCATTTCAATAGGTTCTTCATTATGAGGAAGCCTGCTGGCTCAGTCACAGCTGCCATGGTATCAATAACCTTTTGGGGATCTTGTATTTTTCCTACTCTCATGATGTTGCCTTCCCTCATTAAGATTCAAATCCAATTGTTTATGCTGCCGCTCACTGTTATTCCTCTTTCATGTTGATTATTTCCATTGAATCTCATGTAAAACATAGAGAAGTTTAGAGGAAAATACAGGCGCTGGCTGATAGTGAGGCAGAAAAAGCAAAACAGTTGTTTGTTCCTAAAACATAGCCATAAGGATTACATATCTCTCTCGAGCTTCCAAATAGTATTATTAGCTGCTGCTAGTGCTGTAACAACTGATGAACTGAGCCTAGGAAAAAGCCTTTGTGTATATGCAAAGGTGTAAAATAATTTCTTATTCCTCAAAAATCAGTCACCTAAATAATTTGGTATTTACCAAATAAATTCTCTACATGATCTCTATTCTTGCAACCCTGATGTTGCTTCCTCACTGCAAATTCAAGATAGAAGGCCCACTCCTTTCACTTTCACCTATCTGACAGTTATCTTGTGACAAATTCTTTGTTCATTTTCCCAAACTTTCAATTCATCTCTTAAGTCCTGCAATTGGCCTTTCCTTATGAAAAGCTAACTGAATCAATCTCCAGTGTGATAGAAAACGACATACCTTTCCACATCTTCCAGTTTTAGTTTCTTTGGTAATAGTCCAAATACTGCTTGAAAGATGGAGATAATGCTATCACTAACACGTCTTTTTTTTTCTTTTTTTCTTTTTTTTTTTTTTTCTGACCATTTACTAACTGCTCATAGCTCTCAAACCATAATTACATTATTGTTCTGAGTACTTGAATTTAACCCTTATCTTCTCTTTCAGTAGCATAAGAAATTTTCCAGAGATTAGGCAGCAAATGTATGGATGGTACAGGAAAGGAGAAAGCTCAGTGCAAATCATCTCCCTAAATGTTATGCCACTTAGCATCTGTTTACCATGCCTAAATGAGATATATATGATGCTTGGTAAAACATTCTTCTAAAATATCCTCAGTATTCTTTTTTCTACTTAATATATACTGACAATTTTTTTGCAGCCAAAATTAACACTCATACATTCACACGTTGTTAATCAAGTCCAAACACAGAAAAAGCAAATGTTAACAACAGACAGAGTAATTATCACCTCTCTATTCACAAAATGTAAGTGATCCTTAAGCCAAGTCTCTTAGGAGCATTGTGTCTGAAAGCGTATGTGTGACAACATGTTAAAGAGGCTGCAAGCAGAGTAAGAACCAATATCTCTACATGTAGAGTATAATCCAGTATTGCAATATTGGTAACTGATTTTTGTTGTTTTGTTCTTAGTAAGAGATACAATTTTAACAAGGACATTATTTAGACAGACTATTTACATATTTTCATATCACTGCAATACCAGATTCATATGCTGCCTGTTCAAGCAGTGAAGGACTTTTTTTCCTGTTTTTTCTTTTTTTTCCATTTATTTGTACATGACAAGCATAGTAGTAAGAGTTGTGAAATTAATTGAAATTTAAGGAAACTGTAAGTCTGAAAATTGTGTGATAAATTGCAGTTGGAGTACTGCATATCATTTTTGCGTCAGATATTCTGACTCTTGAGTACTTCTGTGTGAATCTGAGGGTTATCACTCCCATTAAATTCAAAGGCCTTGCTGCAGGTTGGATAAAACAAGATAGCAGGTTGCAGAGGAAAATATTCATAGGGGAAATATTATTCCGGAGATCTTCGGCAAATTCAGAGAAAATAGAGAGTTCAAGTTCTGCACTCGTGTTGAATTTACAACAGGATGATTATGCATCATCAAAATATACATCATAATAAAGTATTATAATCAGAGAAACAGACATTATATTACAAGTCTGAATTTGATAATGAATATTTGATAATTAATAGTTACCTGAGTAACGGATCTTGAATCCTTTCTTACTGGTTGCATGATCAGTTGACCAGCGAAGATACAGCTGATTCATTTTGCTTGTAAAGTTCATTTGTCCAGTATGATTTCCACTTAAAGCAACCAATAAAGGGCTTTGCCCTGAAGAACCTTCAGAGATGAATAAAGAAAACGTTAAAGTTTTAAAGTACTAGCAGTTTAAGCAATCCTTTCCACAATTTAACTGAGCTGTGAATGTAAATTTATAAGGGAATAATAGCATGGCATATTTTTGCCATTAAAATAATTAACAGATCTCTATTTAAACCGTCTGTTCAGTTTTAGGTTTTCATGGGAGAACAGCATAAGAAACCCAGGTACAAACAATCTGACATATAAAACAATGAGTGTTTTTGCCATAAATATTGAAAAATCACCAGAAACCTTATATGTATATATATTTACAGAAATTACTCTGTAGTAGGTCACATTTCAGCTCCTTGTCCTTTCTTTTTTTTTTTTTAATCTAGTATTTATTTAAGTTCCTTTTCAACTAGTGAGTGGAAGCAAATTTATACATTTCTTGACATTGCGCCGCTAGTAGAATTTAAAGCACCACCATATTACATAGTGAACGTATTACCTAAATAATACCTGTCACATATGAAATCACCACAATTGCAATGTGGAATACATTGTATACAAGTGCTATGACTTCACAATACATACATATTAGGACTCAGTTCTCTTAAAATATTATTACAGTATAATTTCAGTGTTAAAAAATATTAACTTATGGTGAATATAGGATGTTGAAAAGTATGTGTGTCCTGCCACTAGACTGATATCTTTATCACAATAAACCTCTAGAAGAACAAATAATGATTTGGGAGCAGATAATGTAACACAACACCATATAATGAAAGGGGAAAAAAAATCAATAAATCAAGGCAGTCTCCTACTGAATGCTTTCAAAAACATGAAATGACATCCTTTTCCTCAATATAAAGGTTATCTTTTCTACTGCTGAACTCCTCCCTTTCATATGTTCACTATGCCGTTTACTCTGTGTCTTTCAAGTTTTGGAAAGCCAAGTTCAACTAACATTATCTTGGTCACAGCAGACATTTCAAATAAAGAGGGTGTTTCATTCATTTTTGCTGAGTTTGACCAGCTGCAGCCTGATCAGTTCTTCTTATGCTGCATGGAAGCACAAAAATAAAACTGATTCCAAGGAGACCTAAAAATTAAATACAATTGCTGTCAACATTCTCCCCTTCCAGTCCAGTAAAAAAAAAAAAAAAAAAAAAAAAAAAAAAAAAGTTTGTTTTTCTGGGATGCTTCAGGTACAAAAGGAAGCCACGGAAATAAAAATTTAGACAACATCCCAGTACTTTAGAACTGCATTTCAGTCACCATAACGAAAACACTATCATTAAATAAATATTAATAAATAAATTGTAAATAAGGTAAAATAAGAACAATTAAACATAGCTTTAGGCACAGGTTGCCCTCATCAAAATACTTTGTGGCTTCTTTGTGGTTTTTGTGAGAGTTAGTGTCTAAGGATTACCATGTAAGATAGACAATGAGGGCTGCTGAAGTCAATTCCTATTTTTGCTTGAAATAATGATTTATAACATGACAATCCATTTAGTTTCTCTTGCTTCATCCTGGGCATTGTAAAATGTGTTTAATACTATTTAGTCAATTCATAAAGTACTGTTACAGTTTAGAAATTATCAGATAAAGGGCTGCAAGAGTACAATTATAAATAAAGATCTACTACATATAAAGAGGAGATAATATTTCCTTACTAGTGATGGTGAAATTAGATTGCAGCACCACATCCTAAGTAGGCACACCACATTTTTTAGCCATTGGGAGATCAGAGAAATGAGTCTTAATTTTTCCTGAAGTTGAGTTACAGCTTCTGGATGTTACCAAAGCAGGCAGCTCTTCAGCTAATACTCAGAAAAGTCAGTAGCAAGACGTAGGTATTCTTGAGTTTTTTTTTTTTTATTATTATTATTATTTCAGAATTTGTCTATAAAGGGAAAAATATACTAAACTTCTAGGGTGCTGACCTGTTGTATAATGTTTTCCTGAATGTTAGGTAAAAGTTGGCATTGCTGTCTTATTGCAATGACAGAATTATGTTGGCTTCTTTGGGGGGAAAAAAAATATTTGCTGTATTAAACAAATGCTATTCAGTAGTAGCAGACTGAATACAGTGTTTTCAAGTTCAAGAGCCTTTAACAATTATATTCATGGTACATAAATGGCTTCTTTGCTTTAGAATATAGATGGGATAGCTTAGGGCTCTGACTGATGATGGAGAAAGAGAATGGCTAATGTGCTTCTTGCTCTCAGCTGACCAGGGTGGCTTCAGTAATGGGATGTCTATCCTGATCATCATTCAGCTGCAGAAGCACCATAATTTTCAATGTGGTGAGTTAAGCATAGTCACTATTTTTATAAGGTCATCAGAAGCCCATACTTCAGCAAATATTGTTTCTCTAAAAGTTTTCTTGCTGATCTTTATATCATTTCTATGTGAAATTTGAGGACAGATCTTTACCTGGTGTAGATAGACCGGTTATAGTAAGTTAAATGAAGCTATGCTATTTTGGACCACATGAGGTTCTGGGATATGATCTGCAAAATTTAACAATATAGAGAAATACCTAAGCCAGCTCTGAATGAGCTAGTCTGAGTTATATCCATAACTAGAAACAGTATAGCCACATCAGCATTGCCTTCTGCCCCAACTAGCTCATCACGCTGAGATGTAGAACTAATTAGCCTAGCAAAGCACATTGTTAATGTGGCCACAGGGACACAAACAAGTATCTCTGCAAGGCACTGCAACGTGCTATATTTAAATATCAACTTGTTGAGAGCTAGCTCAGGAATCTCTACATGGCAGTGCACTGAGAGGTTATAAATATGCCATTATCGTTCTCATTTAAGTTTGCTGGTAGGTGGTAGAAAAAATGACTTGTGAAGCTGTGCTAGAGATGAATTTGTAAGAATGTGGTTCTATGTCATGAAATGACAATGTTTAAAAATGTAGGAACTGTGATAATTCTTCTCTCAGATCTATTATTGATAATCTGATTTCATTACATTTAAATGTGTAAGAAGGAAAACAAAAATATGTGTCAGGAGCATTAAGCAATCTAAGAAGTCTTATTCAAAAGAAAACAAAGTGATCAGATCACTAGAAAGTTCACAGACATACTTGCATACTACACTTTGCCTGGATGTTAAATACAAAATAGAGCGGTGGAAAAGAGAGATTTTTCAGACTATTTTCTCCACTAACCTGACACAGACCAACAAATACATTACGAAGGAAAAACAAAACAAAACTAATGAACCAGTATTTTTAAAAGAATGAAAAATATTGTATTTTTTTCCAAATACTGTTATCAAAAAGTGAAACCATTTTAACAATAATTTTAGACACTAAAAGCCTGCTACTTAGTGAGAATACAGAGAAAGATACTTCAAAACATATGAGCATTTAATATTTTTCATGTTATGAAACTTACATGGTGAATATTAATCAGTTCTATCACAGTTATCATATAACTTGGTTAATGAGGGAGGATGTGATAACAGTCTCCAAATGAATAAAAACATATTAAAGAACAATCAGGGACAATCAATCAATGAGAACAGAACAAGTGGCAATAAGCTCATAATTCAGCAGAAAAATAAGAATAGGCTGTTAATTTAACAGGGCCCTTTGAGAGGTTACTGCTATGAAGTAAGAAATGCTTCTACATTCTAGAAATTGAGGTTTTGTTATTTCTCTACTCTTTGTCCTAAAACAGATGGCCAAATCCTTTAATATGGATATATTCAAACAAGATCCAGCAGTGGTTCTGCTATGCTATGGAGAAAGTAGAGTGGGTATTTGGACTCAAATTGAGTATTTGGACTCAAATAATTTTATGAAATTGGACAAATGGAATTATACCCCACAAGTATTTATCTCCCAGAAACAATCCATTACAAAACAGCGTGTTAACTTCTGCTTTCAGACACCTTCATTCATTTCCCAGGGTACATAAAAACTGCATGATGTTGGCTTTAATAGGAAAGCTGCTTATTGCTCCTCCTCTAACAATACCAAACAAAATTAAACAGCCTCTTGACTGCATCTATAAAAAACTTTCATTAACTAACAGACTTACATTTAAGGCAAAAGTAATACAAATACTGGACTAGATTTTGTATGTATTGCTGCGTTATGAAACCAACAGTTGGAAATCAAGACCCATTTGACTTTATATCTGTTCTTGCTTGGCAAGATAGAATTTGGATCTTTCTTACCATCAAACACCTCCAGCTCATCAAACTGCTTTTCACTTTGAAACATTTCTACAAAGATGGAGATGTTATATCCTGTATCAACCTTTATAGTCCAAGAACAAGTCTGAGAGTTGGGATATGTGCCTGGGTAGCCTGGACTGAGGATCACTCCTGACGATTCTGTACGAATTTCATTTGCTGGACATTGTGCTAGAAAGGATACAATAAGAAGAAAAATGAGAATAGCAATGAAACAAAATACTTTCATTAAAAAAAAAATAATAAAAATAATAATTATAATATTTTTTAGAGATATATAAATACTTCAGCTTCAGTTTCCAAATTAAAACATGTTAAAATCACATTCTAGATGGAATGAACTATAAAGTTCCTGTCAGTATAAACAGAAAGAATCAGCTTTATAAACTTTGCATTTATGAAACTGAACATCAATCTTAGTAAAACATTCATCCAGAAACATGACCAAAGAGTCACAGCCCAAAGAGTTTACAGTTAAGAAGTCTGTATACACCGGTGTGATCATTCCCATATGTAAGGTAAAAGTCCCAGTAACACTTATTACTTATTTATATATTTATATTTATTAGTTATCTATTATTTTTATTATTATATTTCGCCTTGTATTCAAAGGTGTATATGATCTCTGCATATGACTATACTAAATAGCTGTATATTATACTAAACTGTTGAAAATTTTAAATTCTAAATACTGGTTTTGATTAAAATAATCTTTTGTTGGCCACTTTTTCTTTAATATTTTGCCTGTCATGCAGGATGGACATCTTTATGTTTGTTTGCTGTTGAGGTCTGACACATTTTCTCTATATTTTTGTGTAAGATTCACAAATATATCTACATCTATATATTAATTTCTGGAAATTGTCTGGCAAAGTATCCAAATAATTGTGTAAAATGAAGGATTTTGGAAAGCTGAGTAACATAAAAAGAGAGAAAAAAATGTTCACAGGAATAGACATGGGAATAGACTTAGTCCAGGGGAAAAACAAACCAAAACCAAAGAACAACAACAACAACAACAAGATAACTATCAGAAACAAACATCAGAAAGCAGACTGTTTCCCTTAGTTGGTCTTTTACAGACTTCAGACTTGGAGATTAAATTTTAGTTTAGGTGTAGCCAAGAATTTTGCTGTAAACTTTTGGAAAACAGGACTGGACAAGAGGTCCTTTCCAACCTCAACCATTCACAAGAGATATATGACAGTACCTAATAACGAGAGGGACATTTCGGCAGTTACTCAGGGGCATGAGAGACAGTATATTGCTCCTTTACAGTTTAGTGGGCTGGATGCATAGCTGGGTGATGTGGCAAATCAGTAATGCTTACTTGGGCAGCCATTGCTGGCTCACTTTCTCCACTATCACAGACTACTCACCAGCTTTCCCTGTGCATACCTTAGTTGCTGATTACATGACTTAATCAGTAGGGTGGAAGCTAGACTTGAACATTTATAAGATTCATATGGTCAAAGACATAAAATTGAGACAGTGAGATACTGAAACAGTGAGACTGTTTCACCTTGATCTGTAATACAAAGGACATGTCCATTTTCCAATAGTATTATCAATCAATACTTATCAGTGGAATAAAAATAAACTCCAGTGCTCTGTTCTTTATGTTACACTTACAACAGGTGAAAACAAACGTTGATTTAAACACTTCAGCCCCAGAAATTACTTATTATTTGTAAGTCCATCCTGTGATTTTTTTAAGTACCTATTGTAAAATGGTTTGGCATGATAATAGCAAAAACAGTCAAAAAAACAAACAAACAAAATCTGCTCAGGCATATTGGAGGACATAAGCAACATTCATCATCTCTAACATTCATATTTAATCATATAATTGCACATATCAATTCATAATACTCTTGTTAGTTTGCTTGAATTCATACATACCGATGAGGCTTACAGAAAAACAAAAGCAAATAACAGAGATCTTTACGTTACACAATGACATGTAATTGAGTGTGATGGGGCAGTGAGAAAAGTCCTTCTGCAAGAAAGCATAACACTCTCATGATATACCAAGAAACAGATTATCTAACCTGACTTTAGGAGAAATTTGATTTGGTTGTTTTGATAAAGGCATGACTAAGCTTCTTGACCTACCTCTAATACTATTTATTTCTCCACCTATGGTTTCACTTTTTATTCATAACTATCATTACCATGCGAAGACAATAGTATTACCTCTCTAATTTAAGTATTTTCATCAGTCAGATTAGAGATATCTACCTTATACTGAATCAAGTAGCTGTTTTATGTGAATTTTTGTGACCGATAACTGAGTGTTTCTTGCTGTGCAGTGCTAATCATGCTTTAATTTACATCTCTACCCTTCCATAACAGCAATTAAAAAAGTAATGAAAGTTATAGAAAGAGAATATAAGGATAGGATGGCAGCATAAGCTCCGCAGGTATAAACACAAATTACAAATGTTCGACTACTGATCACCAAAGGAATGCAACCTTGAGAGCTGGGTAGAACTGGTTTAAGGACATAAAAAAGTGAATAAAGAACATGTATCCAGTGTATTTGAAAAATCCCACATATAGTGAAAATGTGAAGTAAAATCAGAAGGTACAAATGACAGTCACAACACCCACAAAAATAAAAACAAAAGGCAGGGATGGGGAGGAGAGAGAAGTGGGGAGAGACAGAGGGAATTTCTGCAGAAGTGCCTTTCTCATTAAGGACTTTGTACTGTATCAGCACCAATTCTTACCTGCAGAATGTTGCCTTGCCTCTTCAGTAGAGAAGGGAGACCGATTTGCCATTTTACCACATTTTACAATGTCAGTTCAACAACTGTATGTGAACTTGTCATGTTTCACTATCTATTTTGGTTAAGTAAGTAAAAATTTTGGAAGAGCAGCATGTGTTTTTTCTGCTCTAACCCTACACACATTACAAAGATGATTACTAACAAAGCACTTGGATGCAAAAAAAAAATATAAAAACAGGTAAAGCTAAATATATTTGTGCAAATGAAAAGAGGGCAGAAAACACATCATTCTTAAAACTTAATGATCTGGAGATCATTAATTCAGAATGATGAAGTGGTCATGGAGACTGATTTTTCTTGCCTGTTAAATATGTCAGCAGACTTGTCTTGTATAAAGCATTCTAGAATTTGGCTCTCTATCACATAAATGTATATGTCTACCTCAACATAGTGTATACACAGCACAACTCAGGAGAATTAAAAGTTTTCTGACATCTTTCAAAAATATGAAGCTGATCCAAATACGGATAATATAAACAATCACAAACTACAGTTGGTAAAATGCAGGAATACAAGAAGACAGTCAGAAAATTAGTTTGAAAAACAAGGCAAATTACATGGCAAGTAGCAATTTTTCAAAGTCTATTAGGATTAGATAGTAATGTATAAATGCAGTTCTGTACTCCATCACCTCAAAAGAAATAAAGTAGAATTGGAAAAGGTGAGGAGGATGGGATGAGGAGGGTGACAAAAATTATTAAACATATGAAATATATTCTGGTCTGTAGAATAATGCCATAAATATTGTGAATAGAGGACAACTCATTACTGTTTTTTCCACTAGAAGAACTACAAGACATCAAGTGGAAACAACAGGTGTAAAAGGTTCAAGACAGACAAAAGAAGAAATATTTTCATGTGTTACATAATTTATAATTACATAATTTAAATCCACAAAAAAATGTGTATTTAAAACTCTTGCATTATTTCAAAGTGGGATTGAATAAAGCCATTGAAGAAATAGATACCTACAGGATTCACAATGCAAAGAAGTGAGTGGCTTAGCTAAAGTTTACTGGAGGCTTTAATTTACTTCATACTTGCAGTGATCTTATGCTCTTTGCTATATCATCATTGGCCAGTGCCAGAGATGGCACATGGCATATATGGATTTCTGGTCTGATCCAGTATATCTGTTTTTATCAATTGTTTCTTTTCCTGTCATTACTTGGTAGGAAGTGCAGGCTGCAACGTTCCAACCTAACCTTAGTTGTGAAATATTTTGGTCATTCTTATTTTAAACCTTCTGAACACAGGTCTTGTTGTGATGTAAATGATTAGAACTTTTAATGTAATTGGTCCCCAAATACACAAAGTTCCATCAATAAGCTAACCCATTATTTTAAAAAAACATATTATCTTACCAGTTTTAAAGTATTAGAACTATAAAAACATGAGAAATAGTGTGCTAAAACTAAGAACAGTGATTGCAGGAAGGGAAAAAAGAAAGTTTAACATTTGCCAGAAGATGTACCCGCTGTGAAAGTTACTTTTATGATAATAGGATGAGATTTTCTCATAGAATCATAGAATATCCTGAGCTGGAAGGGACCCACAAGGTCACTGAGTCCAACTCGTGTCTCCACACAGGACCACCCAAGAATCAGACCCTATATCTGAGAGTGTTTTCCAAACACTTCTGGAACTCCGGCAGGCTCAGTGCCGTGACCACTGCCCTGGGGAGCCTGTCCCAGTGTCTGACCACCCTCTCAGTGAAGAACCTTTTCCCTAACACCCAGCCTGACCCTCCCCTGTCCCAGCTCCATGCTGTTCCCTCGGGTCCTGTCGCTGTCCCCAGAGAGCAGAGCTCAGCGCCCACCCCTCTGTTCCCCTCATGAGGAAGCTGCAGGCCGGCATGAGGCCTCCCCTCAGCCTCTTCTTAAGGCTAAACAATACCATGATTTTAGCTGCTCCTCATACATCTTGCCCTGTAAACCTTTCACCATCCTTATAGCCCTCCTTTCTAAAACTCTCTAATAGTTTTATGTCCTTTTTATACTGTGGTGCCCAGAACTGCACACAGTAATTGAGGCGAGACTGCATGAGCGCATAGCAGAGTGGGACAACCACTTCCCTTGACCAGCTAGCAATGCCATGCCTGATGCACCCCACGGTACGGTTGGACCTTTTGGCTGACAGGGCACACTGCTGGCTCATATTCAGCTTGCCGTTGACCAAAATCCCCTGATTCTTTTCAGTTGGGCAGCCTTTCATCCCCCAGTTTGTACATATATCCAGTGTTGCCTCTTCCCAGGTGCAGAATCTGGCACTTGCTCTTGTTTAACTCTACATTGTTGGTGGTTGCCCAGCTCTCCAGTCAAGATTTCTCTGCAAGGACTCTCCACCCTCAGTGGAATCAATCGCTCCTCCCAGTTTAATGTTATCAGCAAACTTACTCAGTATACCTTCAAGTCCTACATTCAAGTCATTTATCAAAACATTTGAGAAAACTGGGCCTAGTATTTGATTTTGATTTTTTACAAGAAGTTACCCAAGAACTGTCATTTCAGTCACAAGAGATTTGTATAATGATGCTGCTTCCATAGATAAGATGAAAAAACAAACAACCAAACAAACAATCAAAAAAAAACTTATTTTTTCTGGTGATTCAAAAATCTTTTATCTTTATCTAGAACACAAACATATTCTGTTTATTGAAAGTATTGATTACACTTATTTCTTTGTAACAAGTAATTGATTTTTAGATCCCCAAAGAGAGAAAATATTATGAAAATTACACATATATATCTATTGGCAGAAATGAGAAATAGCAATAGCAGCTAAATCAGTCAATCCTTCACTAAAATTTAAAGACGTAAATAAATGACTAAAAGAATAGTAAGAGGTTACCCTCATGTAACTGTTCAAATGATTCACTATTTTTTTTATTTTTCCCTAGCACATAGTGACAGAGCTAGGTGAATCATCAATACATATGCTTAAACTCTACAGTGTTAGTGAGCAATACTGTACTATTATGAGATCAATGTTCTTTCAACCTATCATCCCTCTGGATTTTGCATTTACTACCCTCAGGTTGAAGATTTTTGTCTTGTTAATATGTCTGCTGATATATTAAAATCCCCTAATTAAATATATATTTTTTAAGTTAAAAATGAATAGTTACAACAAAATTTATATATGAATTTATATATGAATAACATATTGTTTAAAGAAACAGTGTATCAAAGTGTTACGTGAGAACATTCATATATTTACTTATGAGTAAACAACATAAAGATAGCAATTAAAAACACATTTTTAGGTGACCTACCAGTATTTCACACGATCTAGAAGAAATATTGATAAATAGCTAGGGTGTTATCATAAAATAGGCATTCAGTTCAACATTTATCTCCACAGTAATATTAATTTGCACAGAGAGACAATATTGAAGAGGTTTTTTTGCTTTGTTTTTGCTTTTGTTTTTGAAGAGTATTTAAAGGAACAGCTTTTGTGAGAGAAGGAAGCCAGTTGCATCCCAAGTCAGCTTAAGGAAGTCCTCTCTTAAGTCTGTTCAAAATAACTGTACCAAAATCTTTACTCTGATTCCATTTTTTTTTTTTTTTTTGTCTCTGAACATCCCCAATGTTTTTTTGTTTGTTTGTTTTCACAGAATCACAGAATCACAGAATTTCTAGGTTGGAAGAGACCTCAAGATCATCGAGTCCAACCTCTAACCTAACACTAACAGTCCCCACTAAACCATATCCCTAAGCTCTACATCTAAACGTCTTTTGAAGACTTCCAGGGATGGTGACTCCACCACCTCCCTGGGCAGCCTGTTCCAATGCCTCACAACCCTTTCAGTAAAGAAGCTCTTCCTAACATCTGACCTAAAACTCCCCTGGTGCAACTTTAGCCCATTCCCCCTCGTCCTGTCACCAGGCACGTGGGAGAACAGGCCAACCCCCACCTCTCTACAGCCTCCTTTAAGGTATCTGTAGAGAGCGATAAGGTCGCCCCTGAGCCTCCTCTTCTCCAGGCTGAATAAGCCCAGCTCCTTCAGCCGCTCCTCGTAGGACTTGTTCTCCAGGCCCCTCACCAGCTTCGTCGCCCTTCTTTGGACCCGCTCAAGCACCTCGATGTCCTTCTTGTAGCGAGGGGCCCAAAACTGAACACAGTACTCGAGGTGCGGCCTCACCAGAGCCGAGTACAGGGGGACAATCACCTCCCTAGCCCTGCTGGTCACACTATTTCTGATACAAGCCAGGATGCCGTTGGCCTTCTTGGCCACCTGAGCACACTGCTGGCTCATATTCAGCCGACTGTCCACTATCACTCCCAGGTCCTTCTCCGCCTGGCAGCTCTCCAACCACTCATCTCCCAGCCTGTAGCTCTGCTTGGGATTATTATGCCCCAGGTGCAGGACCCGGCACTTAGCCTTGTTAAACTTCATGCAGTTGACCCCAGCCCATCGGTGCAGCCTATCCAGATCCTCCTGCAGAGCCTTCCTACCCTCGAGCAGATCGACACTCGCACCTAACTTGGTGTCATCTGCAAACTTACTGAGGGTGCACTCAATGCCCTCGTCCAGATCATTGATGAAGATGTTAAAGAGGACCGGCCCCAGCACCGAGCCCTGGGGGACGCCACTAGTGACTGGCCTCCAACTGGATTTGACTCCATTTACCACAACTCTCTGGGCCCGGCTATCCAGCCAGTTTCTAACCCAATGAAGCGTGCGCCAGTCCAAGCCAAGAGCAGCCAGTTTCTTGAGGAGAATGCTGTGGGAGACGGTGTCAAAAGCCTTGCTGAAGTCAAGGTAGACCACATCCACAGCCTTTCCCTCGTCCACCCAGCGCGACACTTTGTCATAG
This sequence comes from Oxyura jamaicensis, assembly GCF_011077185.1. Taxonomy (NCBI): domain Eukaryota; kingdom Metazoa; phylum Chordata; class Aves; order Anseriformes; family Anatidae; genus Oxyura; species Oxyura jamaicensis. Next base: position 96,020,065 of record NC_048895.1, on the reverse strand, counting down.
AAGGAGATCAGGTTCGTCAAGCAGGACCTGCCTTCCATAAACCCATGCTGACTGGGCCTGATCGCCTGCTTGCCCTTCAAATGCCGCATGATGACTCCCAAGAGGATCTGCTCCATGAGCTTCCCTGGTACTGAGGTCAAACTGACAGGCCTGTAGTTCCCCGGGTCAGCCCTCCGGCCCTTCTTGTAGATGGGCGTCACATTCGCTAGCCGCCAGTCAGCTGGGACCTCCCCCGATAGCCAGGACTGCTGATAAATGATGGATAGTGGCTTGGCCAGCTCCTCTGCCAGTTCTCTCAGTACCCTTGGGTGGATCCCATCCGGCCCCATCGACTTGTGCACATCCAAGTGCCATAGCAGGTCACCAACCAGTTCTTCGTGGATGGTGAGGGCCACATCCTGCTCCCCATCCCCTTCCACCAGCTCAGGGTACTGGGAATCCAGAGAACAACCGATATTGCCGCTAAAGACTGAGGCAAAGAAGGCATTGAGCACCTCCGCCTTTTCCTCATCTCTTGTAACTAAGTTTCCCCCTGCATCCAGTAAAGGATGGAGATTCTCCTTTGTCCTCCTTTTTGTGTTGATGTATTTATAAAAGCGTTTTTTGTTATCTTTAACGGCAGTAGCCAGATTGAGCTCCAGATGAGCTTTGGCCTTCCTAATTTTGTCCCTGCACAGCCTCGCTACATCCTTATAGTCCTCCCTAGTGGCCAGCCCACTTTTCCAAAGATTATAAACCCTCTTTTTTCTCCTAAGCTCAAGCCACAGTTCTCTGTTCAGCCAGGCTGGTCTTCTTCCCCGCTGGCTCATCTTTGGGCACATGGGAACAGACCGCTCCTGCGCCATTAGGATTTGCCTCTTGAAGAGCGCCCAGCCTTCCTGGACCCCTCTGCCCTTCAGAACCGCCTCCCAAGGGACTCTACCAACCAGTGTCCTGAGCTCATCATGGTTGATGAGTAGATTTACCAGCTACTAATGGCTTTCAGTCTTGTATTCTTTTGATATGAATACAGCAAAACTAAAAGAAACAACATCAAATGAAATCATGAAATCACCTGGTAACAAAACAAAACAAGGACCATGATGAGTAGATTAACAATAACAGGAACCGTGACATTTAATGAAAAGTCATATGTACTAAAGATGTCTAATAATCAAATAAAGATGTCTAATAATCTAATAATCAACTTGTTAAATAGTAAAACTTGAGAAACTTTAATATATAGGATTGTTCTGAAAAACAATAAATAATATGCGGAAAGGAAGAAAGTCACAAAATTTACAAAGGCTGTGAGGGAAGTACAGAGCTGCTAATATTCATCTGGAATGTCTCAAAGAACTGCAAAGAAACTAGTGTTTCTACCACCAGAGAAAGTCTTGAGTTTCAGGTAGCTGACACAACTGTCGGAACTCAACTACTCCCCTGGGCTTAACAAATGACAAATCATTATCAGAAACTCCCAATGTCTCCATAGTTTTTACTAGAATTTAAACAGAATTCTCCAGTTCATTTATACTTTCATTTTTTAAAAAACTTTATACTCTAACTGAAACAGCCAAGAGTTAAATTACTGCTTTTACTGTTAACTTAAAATTGAAAGTTGGATTTGCAGTGCAATTATTGTATTCTTACTATATTATCTTACAGCAAATATACCACTGACTAAATAACTCAGTGAAATTATAAGTCATCAGAGAACCTTGATGCGTAATTATTATATTAAAAGAAATAATTTCCTGAGCAGTATGTTTGGTGAAATTTGGTTTCTTATGACATCATCTACAGTTATAGTTTCCCAAGTATAACAAAAAGCAAGCAGTGGAGACAGCTTTTTCTGTAATCAAGTCTGAAAAATATGTATTTCCTGTTGTCTAAAAAAAATGACTTTGTGCTGCAGCCTTTCACTTTGTACCTCTTTGTTTCTGTTAATTATGTCTTCTGCCTTCATGAATCATACAGGAACTTTGAAACTAACTAAGAGATTAAAACATTATATCAGAAAAGAGGAGAGCCTTGAACAATTCTATAAACCTTCAGGAAATTAAGCTTCAATTGTATATTACTTCAGGAAATTAAGCTTAAAGATAAGCATGCTCTTCTTTAGAAAAAGAAATTCACAGCTGAATTTTGCTACATATTTTAGAACACATTTTTCATTTGGCTTTGTTGTACAATGTCACTATATTGTTAAAATGGAGAAAATATTTTCTTATTTCAACGGAAATTCTTCACTCAGATGGTAGTGAGGCTCTGGAACAGATTGCCCAGAGAAGCTGTGGATGCTCCATCCCTGGAGGTATTCAAGGCCATGTTGGATGGGGCCCTGGGCAACCTGGACTAGTGGATAGCACTCCCGTCCATGGTGGGGTGTTGGAACTGGATAGTCTTTATGGTCCATTCCAAGACATTCTGTAATCCTATGATTATTTTATTATTTTATTTTATTATTATTTTATTAAGCTTAATTTAAATTCATATATTTAAAATTCTTCAGGGGAGAAAAGAAATCTATCATTTGCTGTGAAACAATGCTAAATCATTTAAAGGAATTTTAAAAATCAGTGTTTCAATGGTAGTGTAGTTAACAAGACTACTCCTTAAATATACATGTGATGCTCAGTGCTTTTGAAAGTCAAGCCACTTGTCTTTTGATTCTAAAGTACTGAATGTCTGTCCAAAAATTTTAGAGACCAGTTTGAAATTGTGTGCACTTCTTAGATACTGAAGAAATAAATGGAAACTTTTCCTTTGAAAACATTGATGAAAATACAGTGCCCCAAAATTTCACCTTTGATATTTAGGAAGAGAAAAGGGGGCACATACTAATCACACACAGTCCATGTAAGCATATATTTACCTTCACAAAATGGAGAAGATCCTTCAAATTGCAGCTGTGTATTCAGTTTGCAGGTTAATATATCTTGTCCAACAAGGGTAAAACCAGGATGACACTTGTACTTGGCAAAATCTCCTGAAAGAGTTATTAACAGCAACAACAAAATCTTTTTAAATCTTAAAATTTAAAATGGAAAAAAAAATCAAACAGAAGTACACCAATACCTCAGGTGTAGTTTGAAATATATTAACAGTTTGGTTAAAATTCAGGTGAAAACGTAAGAAAGAAAAGGAGATATTATTTTATCACCTATTTCAAAGTCATCATCTTCTGTAAACAAATCTGCATGTAGAACTATTGGTGGAGGTTGGCACTTCTTCAGCTGATATGCTGCAAATTTAAGTGAAAATAATTAAATAATGGTGTGCTAAGATTCATTTTAAAGAAAATTCATTTCATATTTACACTTGCCAAATTGCCAAAGCTATACTAAAACTCATGGTCTCTCAGTTACAACATTTTCTAATTTAAATTTCATGACATTACTTATTATATATATATATATAAGAGTATTTATTATGCATATAAACAGTAAACTACACAGCCTAGATGGTTATAGATCCATTGCAGGAATGGATGCAGTTTAAATGATTATGAGGAGGTATTTGCAGCTACAAAGCTTCTGTTTTATGTGGCTGCCTTTGCAGCATGTCAAAGGGCTAATCAGAGATTATTTAGATTTCCTGGAAAATCTGTTATTACCTGCCACGTATCTGGTTTGTCATACTTATTCTTAGTTTAAATTTTCTGGAGAAACTAAGAGTTAATTTTTCTGAAGTATAGGTGCATATCTTTACTTTAAAAACAAGCAGCAATAATAGCAATGTTTGTAAGTTAAAAAAACAAACAAACAAAAAAAAAAAAAAAAAAAAGGCACTGCCTTTAAAATAAAATGCTTTCTCTGCTCTTTAAATCTGTTTCCAAAATTTGTGAGCAGTCTTGCAATGAAGGTGACCAGTGCATTGGCTAACTTGTTTCTGAAATGGAGCAGAATGCCTACAACAGCTGAAGAAACCATTTCTGGATAAAAAATCTAAACCAGAGATTTAAGATTGTGATCAGAGTCCACACAATATAGAAAAAAATTTCTTCATGCAACAAAATCACAGTCAAGAACACAAATGCTCCTGGTACTGTGGTAGCCATTTTTGAGAAGTTAAAGAAACAAAATAAATGATACTGGGGAATCTACCCTTACCTTCCACCCTAGCTTCTGTAGCCCATTTATGAACATTTACAAACAAGGCATTTAGGAGCTTAAAACACTATGCAGGCAGACAGTTTTCCTGGAGAACGTTCAAGAAAAAAGCCCAACAACCTGCTTAGACATGTGATAGCAAGTTTCTAAGCTATAGACACCAAGCAGGAGAAATATATGCATGTCCTGTGATACCCTTGATTTCATTGTACTAAGACACCTATCTCCCAGTGTGTGGGCTCAGAAATCCCTGCAACTTAGTCTCCAAGAAGCCCAGTTTGCTGGGTTTGCTTTGAATTCAATTAAAATCATGGACACTATTCACATTATACATGATTTTCAGCCAGTGATCCATTATGCAAAAGTAAATAAACAATGCAGAGAAAAAGAAGCCAATTAATTCATTTTTAACCATGCTAGACTAATGCACTACATACTGTGATAGATCATTTACCTTTTGTTTTTATCATATCAAGTTATTGACCCTGAAAGACTGACTACACCCTTATACATCCTCAGCATAAAGCTGGAAAATGCTCTCACTGACCACTCCTTGTAGTTTGCTGCTTTGACAATCCTGGAATGTGGGAGCTATATGTTCCCAGTCTAATGACTAAAGCCTGGTGAATTAAGTCACCTCATCTTTTAAAATTCCAATCCAGAACACCAACAATCTTCCACTTAATTTACAAAATCAGGATGAATTCAGAATTAAAACTAGAACTGGAGTTCAGCATTTTAAGCCCAAGTTAGATGCCTAATTTACATGTCCTGTAGCACTGACTGTAACTTTGAATATAGTACTTTGCTGGATATTAGACGTAAAGCTGTTGTGCAATACTCCAAAACTATCCCACAAACCTTTTTCATGATAATTGCTATGATTAATTTTATTATGGGAGTATAAAAGTAATTAATAAATATATGTGTCAAATTAATTAAAAATTTGAAAACACAATATTAGACAGCAATGATTAATATTAAATATAGGTCATAGTTTATTCAAAAGTACAAATGATTTTTCTTATTTTTTTTAACATATATTTTTAAAAATTATACCTTTTTTTTTTTTTTTTTTAAATAGCAAACCTATGAATCCCTATAATCATGGTAAATTTATTTATTCACTACCTTGCATAGTTAAGAAATATTTTTAAATTTCATTTGATTGTGGTAATTAGACACTGATGATATAAGGCAAACTGACCATGAAAATTGAGAACAAAGAATCCTCCTGTTGAAAAATCACTGTGAAATTTGAGGAGGACTTGATTGGTGGAACTGTAAGCTGTTTCCAGAGCTGTGTTCCCACTGAACACTCCCAGCTGAGGTGAATTATGGTCAGGACCATCCCTATAAAGTGAAACATAAAAAAAAACAGATGAAGAAATACAATAGTTGACATTTAATTTAACAGTCTCTTTTCTCTGTAATGCATGTTTTATTTTTGTAAAAACTGCTTTTTCTAATTATTCAGAATAAATTTGTTTTTATTTCTATCTACACAGAATACTCTTTCTATATGTTTCTAGTATGTTTTGAGAGACCAGGAGTCCTTTATAATAATGTTTATATTTCCATGGTTAAGAAATTTACTGTCAGACTTTGTAACATTTTAAATTTTGTGTTTGTTCCTGCCAAAATTCTCTTATATACATCTCCCCCCGCCCCCCCCCCCAAAAAAAAAAAAAAAATGTATCTAGAAAGCTCTTAAGATCGTATTGTATTTCTAATATTTTTGACCTGGATCCTTCAAGTCTGCATTTATGACTAATGCATAGAGAGATGTGCATGTTGCAAGTTCAGCCTGCCCTTTCACTTCATTCCTGAAAATCAAAAATCTCTTCTAAGGGGGAAGGAAACAGTGGAACAAAAGAAAGGTTGTGTATCTCTGAATAGACACCCAAAGAGAAATACTAAAAAAATACCAGGCTACTTCCATTTTCAGTATCATCACACAGAATATTCAGCTCTAAACAACCAGAATAAATAAATAAAAGCACTACTTTTATCAGTGAAGATTTTTTGGAGCCCTTCAACACCTATTTGTGGTCTTCTTCTACATTACATTTACTGAATCAAAATTTAATCAAAAACCTTTTGCGATATGTATTTTAGAAGGCTGGAGATTAACTAGAAGCTCTCTAAAAGCATTTAGCTTTTGACCTTTCAGTATCTGTAAGTTAGAGGGATATTTGTTCACCTCTAGCTGTATGTTTAATAAGCCAAGCATTAACTCATTTTTGTCTATTCCAAACCTATCAAGATAATCTGTTCATAAAAAGAAATATCTAGTGTATGGACAAACTTGGTTTCAAGTTGTGAAAGAGTGTATGTCATTTATTTAACTAGCTGTAGCAACCTTTTAAAAATAATATTTAGATGAATTATTCTTCCCCAATGAAGTTTTTCAAGATTATCCAGTCTTCCAAAATCAATTCTAGTGTCAGTGACAACAAGAAAAAATAAACTGTAGTTGACTTGTCATAAAAATGTATTTTCTTATTCTTGCTGCCTTGCAAATAATTCTCAAGTTAATGAATGCTGAATAGGAACCTGATAATTTACTTAGCTTTTCATTTTAAAAGTCTTATTCCCACTGAGGATGAAGAAAATACATTTTTTTTTCTTGTTTTCAAAAAAAAAAAAAAAGATCAAAATCAGAAAAACTCTTTCATATTAAGGTTTGACATTTCATAAAGAAGTGAATGGTATATATATGAATGATATAAACACAATTACATCTAACAGCCTCCTCCCAGCAAATTCAAGAACTATCCATCACTGATACCTCAGAAAACAACTCTTAAAAAAGCCTGTTTGTGATTTATGGGCAATCAGAAACCAAAAGAAATAAGCTGTAAAACAGTTCAATATAACAGGTCAGGAATTCTGCACATACTACAGCCAAACAAGTTCAAAAAGTATACAGGATTTTAGGAAAAAAAAAAAAAAAAAAAAAAAAAAAAAAAAAGTCATCAATCTAGCATTCTTATCATTTAACACGTCAGAGAGGACAACCTATGATGACATTAGATGATAATGCAAATACCAATGGCAGCTAACCTGCAGTTCATAAACAGTTATGCATCCCTTTTATAAACTGACTGAATTTCCCTATTTTAGTACTTGGTTTTTAGTTTGCTGTCTGGAAAAAACTCACCCTGTTCAGCAACAGTGGACCAGATGGGAGATGGGAGCAGCTGACTCACACAGGAGTAAGTTATACCCCATATTCTGTGCAAATTGTCCCTTTGCAAAACTATCAGCAGCACATATGAAAGAGAAGTAACTTTGCACATTGTGTGGGGTACGGACCAAGGTTAGCTATAGATGAGTATGTAACAACTTCCTATCCAAGACATCATCATCTATGCCTGCTCTTTAGCACAGTACATTCTTATGCAAGTACTTTGTCAGCCCTAATACCTCCTTTTCCATCTGGAGACACAAAATTGAGATGGGTTTGGGAATAAGAGTTACAAGTTTGGGGAACAGTAAAATACAAGGTGAAGCTGAAAGATATAAAGGTACAAGGGCTGAAAACTTGGCTTCAAAAATAGAGACAGCCTTATTAAGATATTGGAAAATCTCAATGAATGCCTATATCAATTAATATCTAAAAGATGTCAAAAAGTTTTGGTGCAACTAGCATATTACGTCATATATTCACGGGACACATAATTCAACATAGTGTTGATTGCTTTTGGAAAACAAGAGGCCAGTTCCAGAAACTGTAAAATGTAACTTGTATCTTCCTGCACACAACCACGAGTTCAAAGAAGATCTGATTGATAACTGAGCATAAATATATTTCACATATTTATAGAGCTTGTTGTTGTATATGTTGGTCTTCAGCATAGATGGTAACATAAAGGGCAAGACTGAGCAAAAGTCAAAGCCTGGGACAGTGAGTTTTTGATAAATTAATCAGAAAAAAAAAGGACTTTTATTTTGAAAAATTACATACCAAACAGCAATGTAGTCATTCACAGGTTCAGTTTGGAGTAAGGTAAAGTTGATGTAAATTCCATGGCCTGGAGGTACAACAATTAACCACGTACAGTCCTTGGAATTTGGGTATTCATCTGGAAATCCTGGGGAATAAACTGTACCATTCTGAGCAGTTACATTATAGCCACAAGGAGCTGAGAAGAAAACAAATGAAAAAAAAAAAAAAAATAAGAAAAACATACTTCATGTTATGCTTCCAAATTCCAAAAGCTCTACAAGAAAAGCCAATCTGGTTCTTAAAGACAGCATTGGTTGCTTGATTCTTTGAGATAAAAAGCACTGATATTTCTAAGAAATAAGTTATCCTGATGTCTTCAGATTTTATTGCTTAAAATCCATTAAAATTTACTGGAAATGTTGATTTTATATAGAATAATTTGAAATAACACACTTTTAAAAAGGGACATCTTCAGTTTGTATTCAAGATTCAGAAACAAGCAAAGAGAATCACAAAATCACAGGAATCCTTTTAATAGCCTCTGGTTATACAGGACAGGTTAAGGAGGCTTTCACCACTTCACCTTTTTTATCCATACCAATAGCTAGTATGATGAGTTCAGCACATCTTCCCATCTTAGAACATCTGTTCATGAACCATAGTCCTTTTAGTGGCTAACAAAGGAAACAAGGAAAGGAAAGAGAAAAGAAAAAGAAGGGTTGTTTATATCTGCTCTTCCTGGAGCTTTCTCTTCTCCAGGCTGAGAAACCCAACTCCCTCAGCCTGTCTTCATAGGAGAGGTGCTCCAGCCCTCTGATAATCTTTGTGGCCCTCCTCTGGGCTCGTTCTAATACTTCCATGGCCTTCTTGTGCTGCTGGCCTCAGAGCTGAATGCAGCACTCCAGGCAGGGTCTTATGAAAGCAGAGCAGAGGGGGACAATCACCTCCCTCACCCTGCCGGCCATGCTTCTTTTGATACAGCCCAGGATATGACTGGCTTTCTGGGCTGCAAGCACACATTGCCGGCTTGTGTTGAGCTTCTCATCAACCAACACCCCCAGGTCCTTCTCCTCAGGGCTACTTTCAATCTATTCTCTGCCCAGCCTGTATTTGTGCTTGGGATTGCCCTGGCCCAGATGTAGGACCTTCCACTTGGCCTTGTTGAACCTCATGAGGTTTACATGCCTTTACATTACAAATCTCAAGCCTTCACTTCCCTCCAGTGTATTGACCACACCACATGACTTGGTGTCATCATACATAAAGCACAGTTCTAACAGGAGCTGACTTGGTATAACTGTTCTTATCTTCACCCATGTCCCAGGATTTGTTTCTAATTAATTAAAACTGAAATTCATAGGATATATTTGGTCTTGCTAGGTAAAGCTAATATACGAAAATGTGGTAACAGCTAAAGTGGCTAAAAATTTTAAACCACAATTATACAGAACATAGAAGTGGGACAATTTTTAATGCCAGTAGACAAACAAAATATACTGCTTCATATTTTTGAGAAAGACTTTTATATTGTTAGTTCCTTTAGTCCATATGAGAAGCTAGAAAGAGTACAAAACATGTCTGTATAACTACTTTAAATCAAATCATGGAATATGGAAAAGGAAAGATGTGGAAAGGATAAAAGTCCTCAAACAAGTAAAGCCTTAGCTAAGAGGCCCAGTAAATATGGTGCTGTCAGTGCTAGCAACAGGCCACCGACTTAGCATTACGCTAACAAAACAGGCCACAGACTCATTTTTTTCTGGATTTGTTCTGGTAGCCTGGCACTTAATTTGTAATAGCAATAGTATAACAATTGGGTAGCTACTTACTACTTCATTTTAGCTTTTGCTTAACTTTGTCCAACTATGTAATGTAACGATTAATATTATATCTATATATATATTATTACTAAAAGGTAGTGCTGGCAAACAGGTTTTGTGTACAGAATGAACATCTTCTCCTGGAGTACAACCACTGAGCTTAAGACTTTTATAGGCCCTATAAGAGTGAGTGTAACAGCAGAGAAAGGGGTGGATATTAGAAGTTTGTGTGCATCATTCTAACGTTACCTGATTTGAAATATTAGTATCACTGTAACTGGACTAATAATTTGGTTAGACTGTTAAGATTTTCTTTGTACTAAAATTAAACTTTTGGCTTTGCATATATGGCATGTTCCTTTTACCTACTGCAAATTTTGAGTGTAAGATTGGTGAGAATTCAAGCAGCCTATTTCATAGCTTGGTTGAAGCAAATTCTTACTACTATATTTTGGCACCAGTGGAAAAGCAAGAACACCTAAATATAAAAATAGCAGAAATGCTGCCATGGTGATTTTGTTACCTGAAGAAAACAAAATAGAAATACCAGGTGTCTTCAGCATTCAGGAATCAGAGACCTGTTGTCCACATCTCACACACAGAAACTTAGAAACCTTTTTTATGAATTATTTATGAGTGACATGTTATCAAATTTCCATGGGGCAACCTCACAGACAAGCCCAACCTTTTCCTCTGAAGCAGTTTCAGCTTCCCTTTGTGAATCACTACCACATCCTCTTACTTCGCCTTCTGTATGTGGAATCTTCTGTAGAAAAGTTTTGATTTGAACTTCTAAGACTGGCCCTAGCTAGAAAGGTGATTTTATTCTTCAGTTGATTTCCCTCTCAGACCCACTGCCAAAATCCAGGGAACAGAGACCTAATAACCTCTTGTTTTCCTTATTACAAAAACATTTTTATGCAAAAATAATTCTTTTGGCAGTACTAGACTCGGCTTTAATGTACGGAAATGAATGTTTTACAAGGCAAGAAATGTGCTGAGCCTGAGAAAACGCTGCATTCTCAGACAGAACTCTAAGAAATCTGCACTTTAGTCAGAAATCATAGCTATAAATGTACACAACTGCAGACAGAGTGGAGATGCATGCATTCAGGCCTCAGCTATGAAGAGCTGTGCAATGTGGGTGCCTGTGGGTAAGCTTGACAGGAAGGATTCAGATGCAAAAAAAAAAAACAGGACAAACGTACATTGTGAATTACAGACATGTCAGGAACAGTGAACAGTTTTGAAATGAAGATAAAACTACTGAGTTGAAGCTTTCTGGATGGGGGAATCAAAGAGAAACAATGACTTCATGGCATTAGCTTTATCTAAAAATATATATAGGGAAAAAAATATACAGAATATATATATAGAAAATGCTAATTTGTACTATAAAAATCTAAACTACTCAATGTATGTCCCATGTGTTCTTCAGTATTTTTTAGGAAACATTTTTCTCTAGATAGTAAGAAATAAAAAAAGATATAAGGCTGCTATGCCCCTTGGTGTTGCATCTATATCCCTACTCAGAAATATCATATATAATTCTGAAGTCCTTTTAAAACTCCAAAGACATTTTCATTTTGTGTTAGGTTTAAAAAACAAAACAAAACAAACAAAAATACATGCTCTCCGATATTGAATAATTATTTTTAATCACCATCAGTCTAGATGAAAAACAGTAACATTCTCAGATGAAGAGTAAAATCATTTAATACAGGCGAATGTAATACTGCTGGATAAAGAGATTTTTAAGAGTTTTTGTTTGTTTGTTTTGTTGTTGTTGTTGTTCACTTTGATTCAATTGCCATGGAAAGTAATCCAACAAATTTGCTGGATGTTGTTAAGAAGTCCTAGATATAGAATGCTTATTTGTGTTCTCCTGTGTTTTAATACCTCTAATTAATAAATGAAACTAGTGTTATGAAAAGTACCATTTTATTAATGGAACCCTTTAATCACATTTTGATTAGAAGAGATGTATTCAAATATTGCCCACAGTTTAATGAATGTTGTTTTTCAATCAGACAAATATATCACTAAAGATGAGACAGGTACATAATGTCATATTGTTTTCTGAAACTTTCATAAAACTATACAAAATAGCCTAATTCCACAAAATAAATAAATAAATAAATATTAAGCTAATAAACTGTTTTAGTTAGTATCATGAACATGTATCAATAATGTGTCATATGGTAATCGCATCTGATTCACTTGAAAATACTTCTTGCAACTTTTACCAAGACTCATGTTCCCATTTATTCTATTAATGTAGATGTCACTCAGTATAAATTTCAAATAATTGTTTCTATTTTGTTTGTTTTGCATTTAAGATCTATCATATACAGATTGCTGCTAAGCTAATTGAATGTTATTTTTTTTTGCAATTGAAAAAAAATCTCTTGGTTTTATAATACATAGCTCCACATTATATCACAACATTGCTATTCATCTTTAATTAATATATTTAATATTTTAGAGTTATTAAATTAAATATTTGAACTATTAATGATGATTTTTTAAAATATTATTTCTTCAGGTAATAAATTATATTCAAAGCTTAATTAGTGGGAAAAAGGTGACAAAAGGTCATTGCAGATAAATCACCGCAAAACTGCTGTGGAAGAAATTAAGATCAGGCAACAGCAACTAACTCAAAAATCTTAACCAAAGATTTTTTTAAAAAAATAAGGGGAAAAAATGTATGATCTATATAAAACAAAAAATGTTGAACTTTGGAACTAGTTTCTAATTCCAAAGTTTGGAATTAGAATTCTAATTGGAATTAGTTTCTATAGTACTCTACCACTTAGTGTTAAAGATTCTGCTTGGCAGTGCCTGGACATAAAATTTCACAGGCCATGGATGGGTCCTACTGAAATGCCATAATGCTAGTTAACAAAGCTGTTTAGCTTCTTCTGCTGCTTTGATTCAAGAAAAGAAATTCATTTCCCCAGATGTTCCAAAAGTACATAAATCCAAAACACAGTTTATTTGATTAGGAAAAAGGTGAAGCAACTTATTAGACATAGAAGAAGGCTTTTAATTTCAAGACATAAGAATAAAGAAGATACAGAGTTTTATTGCAGGCCAGGGTAATGAAAGTAACTTGTGATATTGACTTCAATCCTTATTAAGAGAGGAGGCTAGCACATTATGTCTCACAAATGGAAGATGTAACAGCTGCCTTTCTTAACTATTCTCTCAGTTTAGCTGTAATTTATACAATTTTTTCTTCTCATTTCTGACTTACTACTACAAAAAGGATCCCAAAATACATGCTGCAAAAGACCAAAACTAAGTTATACATTCAATGTTTTTCTCATTAAAATAGCAGTAGGATTATCTACTGGTAATTTAATTTATTATTAAACCATCAGTTTAATAATAAATAATAGAAATAAAATGAATAAAATATAGCTAGAAATATCCATTATGCTAAAAGAACCATATTCAATGAATCAATATAAAATACGGTAAGTGTGAAAACAGTGTTCAAAGAGAACAGAGATTACATATGGTCTAGAAATCTCAGAACATATGCAAAACAATGTTTTCCCACTGATAACATATCAAATTACATCTCAGAAATTAACATTTGCTAAAATTCATTCTATTAATAAACTGAAAGGTTGTAGGGAGAATATGGATTTGGTACCTAAAATATATTTTTATTCTAGGAGTTCAAAGAGTATTGGTCAAACATAAAGGAAAAAGAGAAAAATATATTCTCTTATCTTTTTAGTTCCTTTAAAATATTTTATCACTTCATTTTTACGCAGGATAATAAGGCATATTGTAGCTGATAGGCACAAGATATTATTATGAGTTGTAAAAATCTGTATCATCAGGCTTTAGAACCAAAGATTTAGAACCAAATACACCATTATAATTATTTAGGAGAGTAAGTCATCATACTTACACAAAGGCCACATACAAGTTAATTTATCAAGTAATTATTTCTTATCTCCCAGACATTGTTTAGATTTTTTTTTTTTTTTTGGAAAGTGGAATCATTATTTCCAGACAAGCTTGTCCCTATGCTATACTTGGTATTCTATACATAGCTCTAGCTGTTCTTTTCACCCTAGCATTGTACTGTATAAGGAACATAAGTTAGTAATATTCTATCATCATCCTTTATACTTCTGTAACACCCTTTAAAAAGTAACTTCACCAGTTTATGTTGAGGGAGAATATTTCATATTTGCTTTCAGTGCAATTTTATTATGGATAAGCATGTATTTCTTTTTTTCAAAATACTGATAAAGTTGAATCCCTAAACCAATCTCCTTTGAATAAAATATGTTCTTTGGATAGTCCTTACTCATCCTTTACCCATCTTAATTCAAAATTAATTACTTATTAATTCATGTAATACGTGGAAAAATAATTTGTAAAGTGCTATAATTTTTTAATTAGAAAGTCAGGTGGAGCTACAGATCATATTCAATGCAAGAACTTATGTACCTAAAACAGGAATTGCAAAGCATTTAAGTGCAAAACTGAAATCTTCAGTCCTCCCATTCATTGACTATCTAATTCAGGAGGCATCTGAAGTCAGAAGCCTTGGGAACAAAAACACATAACAGGGCTACGCAAGTCAGTGTTCTATCCTGAAGGAATCCTCTAAAAGAAATACAGAAATTAGCTGTAGTAGTCAACTAGCACTATAGTAGGTGCCCTTAAAAGAACATCTCAGAGGATCTTTTAGCATTAGATGCACAACTTAAAAGGAATGTTACAGACACATTTAGTTACAAGATACAGTCTGGTTCCCATCTTTTATTTAAATATGTCAGATGTAAAAGTTTTTACCATTGTAAGAAATACACACACACACACATATTCATATATATTTGCATATATATGTACATATATATATATATCTCATTATGAGCTATAACTAACCTCTCTGACAAGAATGTGATGCATTATCTCATTACATATCTGTAAGGAAAACATTAGCCCAAAGAATTTTCATTGTTTATATAGATATTTTAGTTTTATACTTATTCTTCCTAAAGGGGAGACAAATTCTTCCTAAAGTGGATTCTGGAATAGGTTTTAAATTATTTGTGTACTTCATTTTAAATTTCTGGTATTTTTTTGTTTGTTTGTTTGTTTTTGAAAAATGTTTAAACTTTCTTCCAGTGGCTCTGATGCATAGATTAAAAGATGGAAAAAAAAAAAAAAAAAAAAAAAAAAAAAATAAAAAAAGGAAGCCACATCTTGGCAAGAGTTTTGGTAGCAGGGGAGCCCCAGGGGTGGCCTCTGTGAGCAGAGCCCAGCAGCTGCCCCATGTCAGATCAGAGCCAACTCCAGACACCTCCAAAGGGACCTGCCACTGGCCAAAGCCAAGCCAGGGAGAGATGCTGGGTGGGACTCTGGGAGACCAGACTGAGGAAAGGGAAAAAGGTGATGCACAACAGCAGCTGAGAGAGAAGAGGGAAATGTGAGAGAAACAGCCCTGCAGGCCCCCAGGTCAGTGCAGAACGAGGGCAGGAGGTGCTCCAGGCACACAGCACAAGTTCCCCTGCAGCCTGTGGAGAGGCCCCTGGTGGAGCAGGCTGTCCCCCTGCAGCCCATGGGTCCCACATGGAGCAGATCTCCACACTGCAGCCCATGGAGGAGCCCCCGGTGGAGCAGGTGGATGTGGCCTGGAGGAGGCTGCAGCCCATGGAGAGCCCCTGCAGGAGCAGGCCCCGGGCTGGAGCTGCAGCCCGTGGAGAGGAACCCACGTAGGAGCAGGGGGTCTGGGGGGAGCTGCCGCCCGTGGGGGACCCATGCTGAAGCAGTTTGCTCCCGGGGGATGGACCCTGTGATATGGAGCCATGTGGGAGCAATTCCTGAAGAGCTGCTGCCCGTGGGCAGCCCCCACAGGATCAGGTTAGGAAGGACGGCATCCCGTGGGAGGGACCCCACGTGGAGCAGGGGCAGAGAGTGACTGTGAAGGATAGGCGGAGACGAAGTGTTGGGGACTGACCTCAGCCCCCATTCCCTGTTCTTCTGTGCTGCTTGGGGGGAGGAGATAGATGAGGGTGTTTGGGGGAGAAGGTGTTTTTGGGTTGCTTCTAGTTCTCACTGCTGTAGTCCGTTATCAATAGGCAATAAATTACATTAATCTCCCTATGCCGAGATTGTTTTGCCCATGATTATAATTGTTGAGTGATCTCCATGTCCTTATCTCAACCCTTGAGACCTTTGCATCGTATTTTCTCCCCCTTTTTCTCTGAGGAGGGGGAGTGAGAGAATAGATGGGGTGGAGTTCAGCTGCCCAGCTGGGTACAACCATTCAGTATTGGAAACATTTCAGTATTTGCCTTTCTATACTGCCGTAAATGCAAAACAGCCTAAGTGCCTGGAAAGAAAACTGTTCTTTTATTTAAAAATAAAACAAAACTCAGCAATCTCATGTATTAAGATACTTTCTAACTGAACTACTGAAGTCTGGGGGCATGGCCTTTCTCATCCCAGTGCCAAATGTTCTGCCCTGAGATTTCCTTCCATTATCTTTTCCAGGATAAAACACTGAGAGTTGTTCACATCATTTATCTTTACCTAAAAATTTATTGCTCTCTAATGCAGATTCTCATAGTGATGTTATGCTGCCACATATGATTTTATTGGATCCTTAGGGGATTATCAAAAGAGACAGGCATGAAACACTGATTCATCTTCTAGAACATTTTTAAGTAGAAAACCCCAATGTCTTTCACTATTCCCCACAGACAGAATGCATCTTTTCTTTGGGTTATTTAGGAAGCTAATCTAATTCATAAACACACTCTGGGAAGAAATTCTTCTCTATTTAGATAGAGCCAGCAATTATTCCTTTCCATACTGAGAATTGGGACTTTCTTCTTTAAATTATGGGAGAGAGGTTTCCCAGAACAGAGAGATAATTCAAAGAGAGTGAATCTCTGGTCCTGTGTCCTATTTGTAAACTAGCACTTTGACTTAAAATGTATTATTCTATGTTTTTTGTTATTCATGTCAAACCCACTATCTACTGATGTAGCACTGTGAATATTATATTGCATATATTTTCATGCTTTGGCAGGGGGGTTGGACCCTATGATCTCTTGAGGTCCCTTCCAACCCCTGTATATCTGTGATTCTGTGACTCTAAGATTACCCTGAACAAATGTCCAGTAAGAGCAAACCCCCAAATGGGAGGTTTCCATACTGGAAAAACAAAATTATTAACATGTATCAGACTACACAAAATCATATGTTTTTAAAGTTCATAGTTCTTCTGAACTATAACTTGCTTTGCATTCTCAGTTGATTTCTTCCAGTTGTGATCAGATGTTAAATAAATGGTACGTGACATAGCAGTTGGTAAATGTGTACTGCCCCGCTATTACTTCTCTGGGTCCCATAGCCTAGCTAACAATTACTCAAACTTTTCTAGAACTTCCTCCAAATGACTGTGTCTTAAACACACATCTGTTTCACAAAACCTTGAACCACTGGCTATGAAAAAAAAAAAAAAAAAAAAAAAAAAAAGACAATTTTCCCAATCAGACTAGAAAATAAGTTAAACAGTGTCTCAGGAGCTGAAGAAGCAAAACAAAATCCACAAGCATGTCCCCCGTTGTGCTTGCTCAGAAGGGCAATATTACCAGGAATGTATCTTTCATTAGAACTTGGAATTATCTAATAGATTCATATTACCCAAAAAATAGCCAGGGTTGTTTTAAATATTATTTTGTACTGAATCAGGTAAAAAAAATCTAAGTTTGTATACAACACTTTTACATTTTTACAGAATTTCTTTTGTTTCAACAAACAGAATGGAAATGGTATAACTAAAACTTAAAATATATTTTTACGGAAAGGGAACTTGTTTTATTCACATTTAAGAATATTACCTTTTCAGAACTGTATCACTGCTAGAGGGTCTTTACACTATAACTAATATTAACTCTCCTCTTGTTTGACAGATTTACCTTCAATATTTTTATTATTTTTTTTCACTTTGATGTTTCTGTAATAATCAATTCTCCCTTTGGCCATTAGATCACATTTATGTCTTACTCCTGGAGCATGTCAGACCTCTATGTCTATTTAATAATGGGGGAAAAACAATCATAGTTTAAATTAAAATGAAACTTGGGTTAATAATTTTGTATAATAATTCCTATAGTAATTCCAATAATAACAGTAACTCAAGTAATATTTTTGAAATGCATAAATTGGGGATTTAAATGATCTTTATGCTTTAATACAAATCTCAAATGGACAAAGATTAGTATCTGTGAAAACTTCATCCAGAAAACTCCTTTTAGACTGTATTTCTTCCTCGTAAACCCTTTGCAGTACAAGAAATAAACAATACTTTCAACCTCCTCTCTATATTTAACCTACTACATTTCTGAGCAATTTATGGAAATTTGCATAAACTATTATGGAATTAGAACATAAACTTTATGGATTCTTATAACACTGGACTTATGTGACAAAATAAGAAAATAACACAAGTGTCCCTTCCCTGAGGAAGGGACATGCTGCAGTGCATTATAGTTAGGCTGACAGTGAAAATCGTTAGCGCCATTACGCCTTGTTATGATGGAAATTAATAATTTATCTCAATCTATTTTAATTCTTCTTAGCTGGTTGATTAGTCATGACAACACTTTAGTTCTACATAATGACCACATCATTTATTTGTAACTTGTTTTAGCTGAAAGACCAAGTAAAAGCTTCACAAAGGGAAAAAACTATAGGTTACTCTGCTCATTGTTCCCACCCAAAAGAAAATGCATACACATACAAAAAAGCAAAAGTGAAAAACACCACACAGAATAGAATAATAATAATAATAAATCATATGGATTTAAGATTATTTTTGGCAATATCATGAGTGCTCATAATCAATAATACTTTGAAAGATACTAGTAGAACCAATAATTCATTGTGGAGCAACATGATTCATATTATAATATTCAGGCTTTGGCTGCTTACATTACAGATTAGGATAAAGGTGCAATTCTTCAGTAAAAGCTGCATTACAGAATCATCTAGGTTGGAAGAGACCTCCAAGATCACCGAGTCCAACCTCTGACCTAACACTAACAAGTCCTCCACTAAACCATATCCCTAAGCTCTACATCTAAACGTCTTTTAAAGACCTCCAGGGATGGTGACTCAACCACTTCCCTCGGCACCTATTCCAACGCCTAACAACCCTTTCAGTAAATAAGTTCTTCCTAATATCCAACCTAAACCTCCCCTGGCACAACTTTAGCCCATTCCCCCTCGTCCTGTCACCAGGCATGTGGGAGAATAGACCAACTGCCACCTCGCTACAGCCTCCTTTAAGGTACCTGTGGAGTGCAATAAGGTCACCCCTGAGCTTTCTCTTTACCAGGCTGAACAATCCCAGCTCCCTCAGCCGCTCCTCGTAACACTTGTTCTCCAGATCCCTCACCAGCCTTGTTGCCTTTCTCTGGACTCGCTCAAGCACCTCCATGTCCTTCTGTAGCGAGGGGCTCAAAACTGAACACAGTACTCGAGGCTACACTGCTGGCTCATATTCAGCCGACTATCAACCAATACTCCCAGGTCCTTCCCTGACAGGCAGCTTTCTAACCCCTCATCTCCCAGCCTGTAGTGCTGCTTGGGGTTGTTGCACCCCAGGTGCAGGACCCAGCACTTGGCCTTGTTGAACTTCATACCATTGGCCCCGGCCCATCGGTCCAGCCTATCCAGATCCTCCTGCAGAGCCTTCCTACCCTCAAGCAGATCGACACACGCACCTAACTTGGTGTCATCTGCAAACGTACTGAGCGTGCACTCAATCCCCTCATCCAGACTGATAAAGATGTTAAAGAGAACTGGCTCCAGTACTGAGCCCTGGGGGACTCCACTAGTGACCGGCCTCCAACTGGATTTAACTCCACGACTCTTTGGGCCCGGCTACCTAGCCAGTTTCTAACCCAATGAAGTGTACACCAGTCCAAGCCATGAGCAGACAGTTTCCTGAGGAAAATGCTGTGGGGGATGGTGTCAAATGCCTTACTGAAGTCAAGGTAGACCACGTCCACAGCCTTTCCCTCATCCACTAAGCGTCACCTTGTCATAGAAGGAGATCAGGTTCATCAAGCAGGACCTGCCCTTCATAAACCCATGCTGACTGTGCCTGATCGCCTGGTAGCCCTGCAAGTGCCATGTGATGACACTCAAGATAATCTGCTCCATGAGCTTCCCTGGCACTGAGGTCAAACTAACAGGCCTATAGTTTCCCAGGTCAGCCTTCTGGCCCTTCTTGTAGATGGGCATCACGTTTGCTAGCCACCAGTCAACTGGGACCTCCCCCGATAACCAGGACTGTTGATAAATGACGGAAATCAGCCAGCTTTTGGCCAGCTTTTCTGCCAGTTCTTGCAGTACCCTCAGGTGGATCCCATCCGGCCCCATCGACTTGTGTACATCCAAGTGCTGTAGCAGGTTGCCAACCATTTCCTCGTGGATTGTGAGGGCCACATCCTGCTCCCCACCCAAAAAAAAAGTAAACAAAAATCATAAAGTACTGTGAGTTTTGAAGCACACAGAAAGTTACCTTCACATCTAGGAAAATGATAGTTCCAATTCCTGTTGATTCCATGTTGGCATGTGAGAACAGGCTGACCCCTCAAAACATATCCAGGATAGCATTCAAATGATACCGACTGACCCACGCTGTAATCCGAGTTGACTATATATCCATTCAAAAAAGGAGGAGGATCGGGGCAGTTCTGTAACTCATAAGCTGGAAGAGAAAAAAAATGCTTAGTCAGCTCTCAACACAAGAATTAACCATTAATTTAAATTCTGTACTGGATTCCATAGTAGGTTAACACAAAGGCTAAAATTCAGTATCCGAATGGTTAACACATATCAATAATAAATAATTTTAGGAATAAATCATTCATTTAAACCATTCAGCTCTTAACAAAGGAATGAAGGAATTAGTTTCAGAGACAAGGCATAGGAAAGATCAAAATCTGGAATAGAATGAATTACTATTAAAATTACTACACTATTATTATTATTACTAAACTATTACTACACTACTATTCTCAAGATTAAAATTTTCCACAGAAATTTTCAAGTATATTTTCCTATTTTGATATATGAAACAATTCCATTCATTCCAAGTAAGAAATTGTAAGATGATTTATGAAAAGAAAATGTCCATGATGACTGAAATTAAATTATTTTTATTAAAAAATGGTCGTATCTATTGAACAGTTCACAGTGCAACTTCCAAATTTGAAAGTCTATATTTATTAATATTGAAGTGTAAATTATAACACCATAACAACTTGAGACTTTTTTTCTGATAGTTTTCATACGTCAATCTATGTGTCATATAGTAAGAATGAATGTAACTGCAGCACAACTGAAGTTTTTGCAGCAGTGTGAACACTCTGTAGCAACCCAAACTTTTGAAATTGAGGTTAAGTATGTGTATTACTATGGTGGCTTATATTTATTTGACTGGCAATATTGCAGTTTGTTCATTAGCTGCATTGATTAGATAGTGCAATGACTTTAACAATAAATCGGCACACAATCACAACAATTGTTCAAATGATTCCACACAAACAGTAAGTATTCTAATAAGGCATAATACAGTCATTCATTACAATTTTATGAAATTTAAGATTTTCACAAGCCATTGAACTTTTTTTGTATACATTAAACTATTCAGAATATCACCCAAACAAAACAAAATTAAATAGAGAATTAATGGAAGACTATAAAGCCAGAGAAGTCAGATTTAGAAAAGCAAAAATATAAGGAAAATGTTCCTTCTAGATCTATCTCCAAACAAAAATTATACTAATGAGTCACCATATTTAATGTTGGAGTTTATGTTTCCAAAGACCTCAAAATATTATATATGTTTAATTAATACAAATTAGTGCAACGAACATTCAGAGAGAGCTTTCACTAATAAGAAGATTCACTGAAATACAAAGACAATTTAAAATACATGTTTGCATATTGGAGATATATTGATTTAGAATATTTAAATGATAAGTAGTCCCACAGGAAGCAAGGAAGAAAAAAAAAAGGGGGGGGGGGGGGTTATAAAAACATTACATAGAATCATCCATATACAACCAACTTCACAGAGATAGGATAGCAAGTAACTGCCTCTTAAGGACTTATTGTTGATGAATGCCCTGATTTTTCTGAGTATTCCGTTTACAGTTACGAAATACCCTTGTCAGAAGATAAGGAAGTTCAAACGAGAACAATAATACTAGCGTGCTTTATACTAACATATGCTTTTAAGTCCAAGCTCTACATATACAGTAAGAGGAAGAACATGTGCATGAAGTATTTTGTTATTTTTTCAAAGTGAATCATGACAGTATGTGTATGTTAATTCTGGGAACATATACTTGCTATTATCAATTAGATTCTTAAATAAGCTATTTCAGCAAGATGAAGGAAAACATAATTCTGTTGTGCTTACTTAAAGTGCCTACTTAAAGTGAAGTAGTAGTGCTATGCCTACTTAAAGTGAAGCTTCTACTTAATTGCTTCTCTGAAACAGAGCTAATATCATAGTTTTTCTCAGTCATTGCTGATTAAAGTCAAGCTACAGAATAAAGACGAATTTTATTTTGTGCTCGCATCCTCTGTTTCCCTGATGAATCTAGAATTCTGGATTCCCAGTGAATCCAGAATGAAGTGTTCATAAGAATACAAAGATGTGGAGAGATAAGGAACTACCAGAAATATTCAGAAACCATCTAAGAAATCAGACTCTTCTTCCAAATAATAACAAAAAAAAATCAAGAGAAAATGAAAACTTAACAATCAGAATTAATTGCTACTGGGAAAGAAATAAAATAATAATAATAATAATAATAAAAAACAACCAATCAACTTTATTCTACCTTAATTACAGTTCATTAAAATCTTCTGCTAAATCTAGTAGTGACTCATTAATTTTTGATAGTATTATTACTCCTGCTCCCATTATTCATACAGCACCACTACAGCTAATATAATTAGCATCAATATGAATTACTACCAGCATCTTTCTACAAAATAGAATACTAAAAATATTATTTAATATTACAGGACTCATTAAGTCCTACAGGACTTAAGTCCTACAGAATTTATTAAGTCCTATATATTACTAATATATAAAATTATATAAAAATCTACTTAGCAAATTATAAAACAAACAAACAAGAAAAACCAAACATATAAACAACAACAACAACAACAACAATAAATAAAATACTTTTTCTGAACGGTTACAGGATCTCACAGATTTATTTGAAAAGGTGCACTACAACTTTGCCCAATAGTTACAAAGACAGTATTTTGGAATAATGACAGTAAGTACTGAAACTTTTTAACTTTGGTTGTACAATATTTTGAGATGAACATTAATTTTGTTTTGGTTAATTTGTTGCAATATAGTACCTACAAGGAACATTTTAGACTTTAGTGTGTTCTCAGGCTTTTCTAAGTCTTAAAGAGACAGCAGTGTGCTCAGGTAGCCAGGAAGGCCAACAGCATCCTGGCTTGTATCAGAAATAGCATGGCCAGCAGGACTAGGGAAATGATTGTCCCTTTGTATGTGGCACTTGTGAGGCCACATCTTGAGTGCTGTGTTCAGCTTTGGGCCCCTCACAAATAGAAGGACATCAGGGTGCAGGAGCATGCCCAAAGAAGGGCTATGATGCTGATGAAGGAACACAAGTCCTGTGAGGAGCAGCTGAGGGAACTGGGGTTGCTTAGTCTGGAGAAGAGGAGGCTCAGGAGAGACCTTATTGTGCTCTACAATTACCTTAAAGGAGGCTATCACACTTATCTCGCTGATCTACATGAGAAGGAAACACAGGAAAAAAATCAGGAAAAAAACAAACAAACAAACAAAAAAACTGAAATAATATCAATATCTATCCCTCTAATTTGCACAACATTCCTAAAATCCTTTGAAATGGTAGTGGAAAAATAAAGCTTATCTTTTAAAATATACTCAGAGATACAAATCTTTTCCTCCTATTGTAAGTAAGGTAAATAAACAGATAAAGAAATTCTGGGGGGTTGTTCTGGTATTTCTTTTAATAAGGATAGATCCTGTGCCTAAATCAGATTATCATAAATTTGGCAGTCAGACAGGGGTGAAAGCATTTGCTGGAGAAGAATGTAATAAGAAAAATGATGGTAAATATAAAGATACTCTCTGCATGTGACTTGTGGTATAAATCCTATGGGTGATTTACAAATTTTTTGAGTAACTGTAAGTTCGGTGATCCATCTATCATATCATGATTTATAGGCCACTCAATGAATTTGTTTTATAGTTTTAATACTAATATGAATTATATTGTTCTCTGTACTTCTGATATATGCAACAACTATACCTGATTTAACAGCACAATTCATTATTCAGTCATCACTATTAAATATTACCCACAATTCTGATGTCACACCTCACAAAAGAAAGCTTTTTTATTAGTGTCACACCCAAAGACTTGTTTTTCTTATTGAGCTTTACCAAATGATATACTGTTTCACAACAGAAAAAAAAAAAAAAAAAAAAAAAAAAAAAAAAAAAAAACCTAGTGAGAGCCTGAAATGAAGCCCAACATAAAGAAAATCTGAGAGAAAGATTTAATTCCATCCCTGGCAATAGTCAAATATTTGAATTTCAAAATGGTATCTTGTACTGACATTAGGAATTTCTTTGTGCAATATATTTTGCATTGGTGAGAAAAGAATGTAAATCACTACAGGAATATAACTGATTCTCTGCTATCTTGCTTTTATGATTTAATATATTGATTTTATGATTTAAAAGTGTTTTCCCTGTTACATTAACACAAGGTGATTTACTCTGCAAATACTACATATATCTGTAACACTTCAACATAGAAATAATTACCATATAGAATAATTGTATTAGCAGACAGCTGAGTACACAAACACTCAAACATTAGGAAAGCTCACAATTAAGACTACTTAAAGAACATTTTTGCAGATGCATTGTGCCATGATTAGAGTCACAAAACATGGATTAATTTTGTCTAGACTTATAAAATCATTTTCTATGAGCCACCAAAAGATACTATTCACTTCCACTAGTATTACTCCCTTAGGACAACTTCTGAAACCATATTTAGAAGTATAGCAGTTTTTCAACAAATCCCTTTTTCTTTCCAGAATTTCAATGTCTCAAAAGTTCCATCATAATTAACCTTTTGGTAGATAAAGGTCATCAGATTTAACACATTTAAAGTGTATTGTGTACATGCATGAATGTGCTTGAGGAAGCAAAAGAGTGCATCAGAACTTTTTTTTTCTGTATTTTCTGTAACATGTTTCTCTCCAAGTGTGACAGAAAGAGATTCTCACTTCAGCTTTATGCTACACTGAAATTCTGAACAGATTAAAAATGCTGTTAGAATTCCAGTCATGTGAACTATGATACCTGCACTAATGATTACATAAATAAAATATTTACCTGCTTCCAATAAAGAAGTTCTAGTCCCAAAGGGACAGCTATGTAGAAAAAAAAAATACGTTCCAGAAACATTAAAAGGCTGAAGTAATACCTGGCAGTTATACCATAGCCAGATATTAACACCCTCAATGAATTTTTACAACTATTACTAGCTGTGTCCTAAATTCTGTAGTGAATCTCTCAGAAGCCTTAACAGACATTTATTTTTCTGACCTAGCATATATCTTGAGTCATTCCAGCTATATGCAGAGTATCCTCAGCCTGTAATTAGTCAACTTGGCTTGCCAATCAAAATTCTGTGACAGTCTTCTGTGTGACTTTTCCCCTTCAGATCTGGTATGCATAGACTAGTTGCATCTCAGATACTGAGATTCAAAAGACGTGGTGGTCTCAGTAAGTCAAATTTCCCAGTCCACAGTGATTTAGAAATGTTCTTCTAAGCATTTGTGGTCGCTTCCCATCTTTGCTACTTGTCATAGGTGGCTAAACCACTGTGAGGATAACAAAAAGCCACAGTTTCTTAATTCTTCTGGTTTTTGAATTAAAGAGTGTAAAAGTTATTTCAATAACAGAAAACAAAAACACACACAACAAAAACTAAATATTACTCTTTTGAAAATCTGGAACTGTAAAGTCCTCTCATTATCTTACAGATCAGTAAAAATAGTACGTGATAAAACTTATCTGAACTGCTACAGACAGCTAAGACACAACCAATATGAACTTCCCTCTTGTTATTGATAAAATCAAAGGTCAAACAACAGACACAAATGCATTAAGTCAGTTTTGTAAAATCATGGAATACTCTCCATTCCTTACGTAATTCAATTGCGAAGGTGAAATGATGACAAAACATGAAAGCATCAGCACAAAACAATTAAGATCTGACCATCGATGGTATTCAGAGCTTTAGCTTCCCTAGGATCCTGCTAAAAGCAGGAAGCTTTTTACTGTGTTGAGAAATACAGAGTACCTAAGTTATTCAGTTTATATATTCAAATTCTGTGCTGTGAGAATTCACTGAGTAGCGCTTAGGAAGCAACACTAGCTCCTTGCAGATGTGGAAAGCAAATATTGTATTGTTCACAGTGTGCATACACTATACTCCCTCAAAATGTTGTGTTCTAGGCTTATACTCTGAGCAGTAAAATCCAAGGCTATATTAGGACTCAATTTCATATGTATTTTTTGGTCTTCAGAAAGTCAGTAGAACAATGTAGAAATAACATTATCAATTCATTATACATTATTCATATACTGGTATCCCCTGAGATGAGGAGTTACCAAAAAGCCTATCCTTTACAAAACACTCTAGAAAACTTCATTTTATGAGTGAAGCTTGCCTGAATGAGCAGACTCAATAACTTCTCCTTTTATTTTCCGATTAGTATCTTTATAAAGAAGCCAGCCTTTTTATACCTTGCAAAAAATCCTCTGCCACTGCTTCTTGTGTTCTAGTTAGTAGAAATTATTTTAACTTTTTAAAAGCTATTTTTGCAATGTACCATTGCAAAATGGTACTCAGTGCCATTCAGTAAATGGATGAATTTAATCTTAAATTTACTGTAATGTAAACTTAAGTACAGTGAAGAAAAAGAAAAAGAAAAAAATCAGTCAAGGATTAAACTATGGAGTATTCTGGGTATTAATTAATACGCAACATATTCATTAGGGCATTGGAATAAGTTTGGTGAATGTGACTACTGATATGGACTACAACTTTCTGGCTGCTTTTTAAGGTTTTATAAAAATGATTTAATTCTCTGAAAAACAATGCTTTTTACTTGTAGATTTTTTCCCCAGTTATAATATAGTGGGAGATAAGAAAACAGACTAGAAGCAGTCTGAAAAAACGTCTATTAAATGTGTAAAAATAATATCCATCTGCCTTGCTCTACATTCCTATTGAAATGATAAAAATGGACAAAAAGAAAAAGCATGATTTTTTTTTTTTATATATATATTCAGTATAAATTTATTCTAATTCTTTTCAAAATCTGGTTTGTGTATGCTATATCTACTTGCAGTGGTATATACCCTCTGGTTTTATGTACAACCTTTCCTTAGTCCTAATAACTACTTTTTCCCTTTTATTTAAGAACTAGATGCATGTTTTAGATGCCTTGAAGTATTAAATGCTTTTGAAATGTGCTTCTTGGAAATCATGTCAAGTATTAGTGATATGCCTTGAAATGCTATTTTGTTTGGTATAGCAACTGTTTGATTTGCCCAGTTAGGAGGAACAATGAAGTCAGTAAATTATTTTGTCAGTTGCGGAACAAAAAAAGCTTTTATTTATATATTTTATTTTATTTACCTAGATTTGAGCACTATGTTCTTATAAGCAGACACCAACATGATTAAGCCCTTTCTGGATTACCTTACTGTATTTACAGTATCTCCAAACCCATGAAACACAATCAATACGCTTTCTGTCAGAGTAAAATGCTACAGGCTATATGCCATTTATGCACCTGATAGTGCAAGACCTCAGAGATCTGAGATCAGTATGATCTTGCCTTGGCCTGAGCTGAATTTAGCTCGCTTTAACAATTGCTAGCAGCCAACTGTTTATTACCTAACACATACTCTGCAAATACTATGTATGATAAAGGTCTGGCAAGGTCAGTCACTGCTTAATAACATTAGTCCTTTATAAAGTTCTTAGAGTAACTGAAGATGGGGAAAGCAACTTTCAAAGTCTGGCTAGGAAACAATAGGAAAGAAACATACTGTGATAATACAAATAATAAAAAAAATAAAAATAAAAAATAAAAGCCATTTAAAAAAATAGTAAACACCCAGAAGACTCAAATCGCTGACTGAATTTTTTCAATGTACTTAAGTTTCTTTTACAGTGGATTTAAACATTAATTGAAATTGAATCCAAGACTGAACTGTAAAAAGTCCCATCATGAACATCATGTTTTTCCCAGCAAAGAGTCGAAGATG
This sequence comes from Oxyura jamaicensis, assembly GCF_011077185.1. Lineage (NCBI taxonomy): Eukaryota > Metazoa > Chordata > Aves > Anseriformes > Anatidae > Oxyura > Oxyura jamaicensis. Next base: position 95,991,754 of record NC_048895.1, on the reverse strand, counting down.
CTGATGCCTGCCTCTCCAGTTCTACCTAACAAAGAGAGAAGCTGTCAGTGTTAGGCTCCAAAAGAGCACTGCCAGGTGAACATAATACAAAAGAACTGGTGTAGGAAGAAGTTGTTGCATAACAATTTCAACTGTATTGTTTATTTTTTTATTATTCTGTGTTTATTGACTTGGACAAATTAACTGTTAAAACACTAATTGGACAAAAAATAATTTACCCCTATAGACTCTTTACCTTCTCAACATGGGCATTATTTCAGGTCTCTGTCACCTATGTTACTAACATCATACTAATTAATTAATAAACTAATCAATATGATAATAAATATACTAAATAAGATATTAATCAATTAATGCATTACTATTAACACTAATAATACTAATGTTACTAATCAGGAAGAAAGGACAAAAGATGATAGATTCTCTATCATCTTTGAAAGGTCCTGGAGAACGGGTGAGGTGCCTGAAGACTGGAGGATAGCCAGTGTCACTCCGGTCTTCAAGAAGGGCAGGAAGGAGGATCCGAGAAACTACAGGCCAGTCAGTCTCACCTCTGTGCCTGGAAGTGTTGGAGCAGCTTGTTCTGGATGCCATCTCCAAGCAATTGGAAGAGAAGAAGGTTATGAGGAGTAGTCAGCATGGATTCACCAAGGGGAAGTCATGCTCGACCAACCTCGTTGCCTTCTATGATGGCATCACCAGCTGGGTAGATGGGGGGAGAGTGGTGGATGTCATCTACCTTGACTTTAGCAAGGCTTTCGATACTGTCTCCCATGACATCCTGCTAGCAAAGCTGAGAAAGTGTGGGATAGATGAGTGGACGGTGAGGTGGGTTGAGAACTGGCTGACTGGCCAAGCTCAGAGGGTGGTGATCAGTGGAGCAGAGTCTGGCTGGAGGCCTGTGACTAGCGGTGCTCCCCAGGGGTCCGGTCTTGTTCAACATCTTCATCGACGACCTTGATGAGGGAATAGTGTCTGCCCCTCAGCATGTACGCTGATGACACAAACCTGGGAGGTGTGGCTGACATGCCAGAAGGCTGTGCTACCATTCAGCAAGACCTGGACTGACTGGAGAGATGGGCAGGAAGAAACCAGATGAGGTTTAATAAGAGCAAGTGTAGAGTCCTCCACCTTGGAAGGAACAACTGAAAGTATCAGTACAGGCTGGGGGACGACCTACTGGAGAGGAGGTCTGTGGAGAAGGACCTGGGGGACCTGGTGGACAACAGGTTGACCATGAGCCAGCAGTGTGCCCTGTGGCCAAGAGGGCTAATGGGATCCTGGCGTGCATTAAAAGGAGTGTGGCCAGCAGGTCAAGGGAGGTGATCCTCCCCCTCTACTCTGCCCTGGTCAGGCCTCACCTGGAGTACTGTGTCCAGTTCTGGGCTCCCCAGTACAAAAAAGACAGGGATCTCCTGGAAAGAGTGCAGCGGAGGGCCACAAAGATGATACGGGGCCTGGAGCATCTTTCCTATGAGGACAGGCTGAGAGACCTGGGTGTGTTCAGCCTGGAGAAGAGGAGACTGAGGGAGGATCTTATCAATGTCTATAAATATCTGAGGGGTGGGAGACAGAAGGATGTAGCTAACCTCTTCTCAGTGGTTTGTGGGGATAGGACAAGGGGCAATGGCCACAAGATAGAGCACAGGAAGTTCTGCACTGACATGCGAAAGAACTTCTTCATGGTGAGGGTGGCGGAGCGCTGGAACAGGCTGCCTAGAGAGGTTGTGGAGTCTCCTTCTCTGGAGATATTCAAGGCCCGTCTGGACACCTACCTGGGCAGCCTGCTCTGAGGAACCTGCTTTGGCAAGGGGGTTGGACCTGATGATCTTTCGAGGTCCCTTCCAACCCCTACAGTTCTGTGATTCTCTGATTCTGTGATTCTGTGACAAGGAAAGATAAATATTTTGGAGTAATAAAGACTTGTATTTTGAAGTCCAGTTGCCGCAATTGCAAACTGACTAACAGGAAGAGGGAGAAATCCAGCAGTCTCAAAATAGAGGACACAATTTTGCACTGTCAATGAGTCAGTCATGACATAATTTCTATCATCAGTTGGCAAATTGCAATTGGGTAAAGCAGAAATAAGGCAATGTCTTTCAAAAGGGGGTGATTTTAACATGATAAAGAAAAAAAAAAAAAAAAAAAAAGACATCAGTTTATTTTGTATGGTGCCCTATTCATCACATTGTCATTTACTTCTGACCAGACAAAATAATCCTTATGGACATACTGGGGAAGGGGAGAAGGGGAGAACAGAAGAAATGAGTAATTCTGAGCTCAATTCACCAACCTTTTTAAAATATGCAATAAACTTAATACATTCATAATCCATCTTCTCCAAGCTGAGTCTGATTTGCCTGTGACAGGTGAGATATTTGTCTAAGATATTAGGTGAGATAGGTGTCCTTACCTCAAATCATGAGTTGTTTCATTGTATTTTCTCCTCCTGTCCTGTTGAGGAGCAGGAGTAAGAGAGAATTGCATGGTCAGCACCTGACAGCTAGCCAAGGTTAACCTACGTCAGTGCCATCATGTACTATCATTTACATAATCATTAGCAAAAATTGTTGTCCTTGTTAAAATCACAGAACACCACGTACACCAATTAAATTTGCACCTCGATACACAAGAAGAGATAAAGATACAAAAGGTATTTTGATTTAAAAGCAAATTGAACCCGTTTTCTTTTCCCTTGTTCAAAGCATCATAAAACATAGTGATTATTAGAATATGAATGTATGCTTTCCATGAAAAACCAAACCCAAAATCTAGCTGAGCAAGATGGAACATTCCTTCCAAATGTGATAGTGTTATACACTCCTACAAGCAATTTAAGATTTAACTATTAATTTCGTAATAGGAAATCCTGTTTGTCAGGAGTTAGTCACATATAATTAGGTCTATAAAGACTCAGTACCATTAAGGAAGGGCTTGTTATAGTAAAAGCACACTAATTAAAAGCAGAACAAAGAGCACTAGAGAATATACAGGACACATACCATATAGCTTTTAATTTTATTTATTTGGCATTTATACAATTTGCTACTTTTCTGTCTTTCCACAAAATTTGAAAAAGAGCCACCTGTCCAACTACAATTGCACTTGGCCAGGAATAAAAACCACACTAGGTGATTGTGATGTTGTGACAGCATTCCCTATTTAACATCTAAGACTATGTGACAGAACATGACTAGATCATCTCCACAGGCAATAGAGAGATGAGACCTCTTCCTGGGAATGCTTTATGCACATTAGCCTAATCCGGTGAAACAAATCTCTGCTGGAAGACTTTTACTTTTTACCTATTGATTCTGTAGATACAATTTACCTGTAACTATATACATGTGTGTACAAATTCATACATATTTATATAAACATATAGGCTTATATACATATATATGCAAACCTAAGTTATCTAAATTAGTAGCCCAAAACAAGGTGACATTCAACCAGCCATAATATTTTGGTAACCTGTTCAGATCCTGTATTTGGTTTTAACAGATTCCACTAAAATTATTTAAAAATTTTTGAAATATGCGCAAATTAACACAATTTTTTGCCACCAATGGAGAAAAAAAAAAAAAAAAAAAAAAGGCAGCTATTCAGATGAATAAAAAAGCCAACAGTAAAAGACCACAAAAAGATCTCATGTTCAGATGTTCAAATACTTAATATATCATTTGAAAAAACAGATATGGAATGTTTTTCATTTTCTGTTATTTTTCCACATCTCAACTAAAAAAAAAAAAATCTATGGATTTAAAAATTTTACATAAGAGTAAGTTATCCTAATATATATATATATATATATTGTAATTTTTTTATTTTTCATATTTATCATAATTTTCACTGTGTTATTTCAAGCTTACCTTGGTATGTCAGCTTAAATCCTTGCCTATTTTCTGAGTGGTCACTGTAAAAATGGACAAGTGTTTCATGAGTAGTACTTAGTAAAGGTGATGGGAGGTCTGTTCCACTAAACTGGCCAATCATAGAGCTGGTGTGGTAAGGCCCATTCTGAATTTCAAGGAAATCATGATTTGCTTCAGTGGAGAAGTTTAGAAACTGAATATGTGCACCTGCAGCAATAGAAAGAAAGACAAATTCAAACAATAATAAAAGAAAGTCATAATAATTGTTATTAGTATTATATTTATATTTCAGTGACCATTCAAAGCGGCATGCTTAAATTTATGAAAAAACAGCTAAGTTTGGCAAGAGTCCAAGAGTCCAAGCTTCTAAATTTTTGGTTCCTAATACATTTTATCATAACTACACATGAAGGGACCAGTGAAAGGAAATCAGGAAGTCAGCAAACTTGTATTCGTTACATTCCTAAACCAGCCTATGGAAACACTCAAGAGAGGGGCATGTCACAAATCCTGCTGTGTCATCAAGTGCTCAGGATGCTGCTGAAATAGCATTGCTGTAGGTGGGCCAGGCCTCTGAAGAGATAGCATAAAGAGGAATAAAACAGAATGACTAAATTAAAGCAATGTGAAATATTAAATGCTTTAAGGTGCTCCCTGACTCTCTTTTTAGAGACTCCAAGTTTACATCTCACATGTCTCCAAAACACAGAGTCTCTAAAAATACTTCTAAAGATATTATTCTTTCCAGAAAAATACCTCATGGATTATTTACCAGGGTATGTAATTCATTCACTCTTGTTCTATAGCTCCTTTCTTTGTCTCTGTGATATGCTATCTAATCATTTATACAAAATGATTTTTTTTTCCTACAGGAGAAATTAATTAAGTAAACTGTTAGGCCATAGGAATATGGAATATCTAGCTCTAGTACCTTCTGACCTATGCAGTGGAGGAGATACAAAAACAAATAATTCAGCTCTTGAATAAGAAAAGTTATCCCAATGCTATCAATAGAGAAACATACAGAACATATTAAAGTCAGCCACCTTCTATATGGTGTCTGATATGGTTAGTCTAACTTGAATAAATTCACTGATTTTACAATGTTTTGGGGATATAAGATGAGGTAGAACACCAAGCAGCCTGGAAACGTCTTCAGTATCAGCATTTAATCATTTCTATCAGACAACACCAGACATGTTAACAGCATGGGAATTCTAAAAATTTGAACAGACTATTAATATTATACTTAAGATGCTTAAAGTGACAAGCAGGTAATTCAATTGAACATATTTATATAGGCCCCAAATCAGCATTTAGATATTTAAATAAAGTAGCCTAATTTTCTGAAATAGTCTCTAGGTACTCCACAGAGTACCTTGAAAATGGAATTTCCCTTCTTTAGTTACTTGTTGAGTTACTGAGAAGGAATTCATACTAGTAGTTGTACGCATTCAGTATATAAAATATTTGTATTTTAGAAGTAAAAGTAGATTTACCACTAACTTAAAAAAAAAAAATCAAACTGCCTAAAATAGATACTTATTACATAAACGTAAACATATCTTGCTTTAAAAATAAAATGTTTTGAACGTTAATTCCAATCAGAGGACACATTATGTGTACCACTCAAACCTGAATTTTACATCTATAATTATCAATTTGATGTGTTAAAGAAAATGGTTTCTACACTAAATCATTACTTACATAAAATTATTCAGAATAAAACTAACAGCTACAGAAAATAAATTATTATCCAGTCATAACATAATTGTACTACTTCCTGCTCCAATCTCAAGAGTATTTCCTCTCTCATTTGAATAGACCCTAAATAATAAAAATTCCAAGCTGAGATTTTTTTTTTTTTTTTTTTTTTTACAAATGTTAATCAATTAGATGCTACCTGAAATCACTGCAAAATCACAACTCACTTGAAAAGACGCACTTTCAGTCTGTTTAAAAGATTGGGATTTTAGTAGTGACTTCTTTTAGATGATCAGTATATTTTCATGTAATGAAGAGAGCAGTATACTTGTGTGACTTTTAGCTCCCAATATTTTATTGTTGAATTTTGTTTAAGCACATCCACATGCTTGTACTAAATCAATAAAATCATCCAATTAGGAAGTCTGAATACATATCAAAAATGTATAGGAATAAAGGGATATTTACTAAGAAAGGAAGTCATGTGAGGTTAATTATTTCAGTAGAATTTGAATTAGTCAGTAAGTGTTCATAAATGTCCTCTTGCTCAGTTTTTGTGCATGGTGCCACTTGTTCAGTACCACATCAAAATATGTGAAAATAAATAAATAAATAAATAAAATCTGGAGAATTATTCAATTTTGTAAATATTTCCCATTTTTCTCTGGTTTGATGTATTTATTCTGATATGAAAGAATGAATGCAGACAAGCTTATACCCATAATTAAACAGTGTCCAAGATTTTGCAGTGGAAGTTCTCTGCGAAACATCACATCAATCACATTGACTAAACCTGGTGTAAAGACATTATCTGTGGGTTATTTGAGAAACTTTGGAAAAAAGAGAAAACCCTGTAGCAACTTTATGGTAAAAAATGTCATTTCTCTGTGTTTTTGAAAACAATGACAGATCAATGGCATGAACGTCTTGTACCTGTTAAATCCCTTGTCAAACAAAATCATAATATTTTATAGTTATAAGATCACTGTTACAAGGGAATTTCTGAGAACTGAGAGGGATAATAATAGGACACCGCTAACTCTTGTGAAATTAATCCATGAATATTGTCCACATGGAAAGGCTTAAAAAAGACTGACTGAGAAATTTGAAGGACTGATTTTAGAAGGCAGTATAGTAGAAACCTAATTAGTATTCAGTCCAGAACAGTTGCTCATCATTTATATTTTCTACAAATGTAGCCTTAGAATGCCAAAATCAGCCTAAGACTATCTGTAACTATGATGGATCAGTTTTACCAGCTACACACTGATAAAGGGTACTGTGTTAACAGTTAGTTTTGAGAGGCACCTGCTGAAAGATTTTTCTTGAACTATTTTCAATAATTATTTTTTCTCCATCTTGCTATAGCTCCTAATATACGTGACATCAGATTTGTACTACTGAACATATGTTTCTTTTGTAAAACTAGACCTTTAAAAGGTTCTTTGCTTTAATAAGGCCATCTGACTTAAAATCAACAGTAGCACATGTCCAAATTCAGAAGCTCAGTTCATATATGCAGGTATTGACAGGATTGCTAATCACCAAGCACATTCTTTTACATTCTTTTAACTATTTGTTAACATTATTTTAACTCTAAGTCTCTGTCCCAATTTGTTCACCTCACTCTGAATTCTTCCAGGCAGTTTTTGTAAGAAAGTACAAAGTAATGACCAATGGATTCTAACAAAGTTTCTGACTGAAATCTTAGAGTTGAAAGATATTAACATTTTCATGCTGTTTTCATTAAACTTGGTTATTATCAAATCAATGTTGGCAGCTTTTTAACATTTTTTTTCAAATAATCCATGCTATCCAAGAAAGATTAGGGGACCAGACCTATTGCACTTACATCATGCAACAATCTACCCCTAATTTTGTTTTCATAGACTTACATCAACCACTGTTCAAACTATTCACAGTAGTAGCACAGTATGTCTACAAATTAACTTAGTATAATATACTTGATGTAAGTAGTACATCTTACTACATAAATGCCTCTTATGAAAGCAAATGGAAAGCATAGAAAATAAAATCATTTCTAGAGATGGGTATAGTGAATTTAATAATAAGCTTTTAAAATTATTTTTTTTTTTTTAATTTGAGAACGAGCATTGAATTCACAGTATGTGGCATAATGCTTCACAGCAAGAAAATTATTCCCCTTTTATTTCTGTTAATGATAGAAGGTTGTTTTATACATGCAGTTATAGATCACTTATTATCCATGATTACCTTATCAGCTTAATTATTATTATTTTTATGACATTTTCAGTATGACAATAGTTGTAAGGCAAACCTGTAAGAGTTTCTAGGTTGGCAGTTGTTACCTGGGATTTGGAATACAGCTTTAAAATGTTTTTAACCAAATTCATAGTGCTAGAAAGAAAATTTTGTCCATTTTCTTAGAACATACAAAAATGCTGTTAAGAGGTCACTTGGAGGACTATAAAAGGATATTAAACAGAAGACCTCTAGTTAAATTAGAAGTCACATTATGTATTTCATCTGACATCTTTATGCAGCAGATTTCATTTGCTTTGAAACCAGTTTCTGAGACACACTGAATTTTACAAGTAACAAGCTGTTTTGCCAAAGACACATTTCTAAACTCCCAACCATTTTCAATTCAAAAGATAGTGCATATTTATGTAGTAGGTAGACAATACATTTAACTGGATAACATCTATCTCATACTGGAAATTAGAATATTCTTATTTATATTTAAATCTGATTATTCCAAATAATTCATTTCCATATATAAGTTTACTTACCATATCCAATAGGCAATGAAATTTTCCATGTACAGTCCAAGTTACTAGGGTAATTTCCAGGAAAACCAGGGCTCAGGATCACACCACCCATATTTGTCAGAGTTCCACCACATTTAGCTATTAAAAGTAAAAAGAAAGTCACTGTCTACTTAGTAATGTTAATTATTAATATCTGTCATATGATTACTACAAAAACTTATTTTACATTTTATTCCCATGATCCCCAAGCAGTTAAATTTATCACAGTCAAAACGTGCCTTATGAAAGAGAGAAAAAAATAATAATTTAAGTTAGAAAAAAATGCTTAATCCATGCAATATGTTCACTGTGGTAAAAATGTCTGATGCTACGTAGAGATAGGCTCCATATTTGGAGAAACAGATTTGGAATTAAACTGAATTATAACCATGATCCATGACATGGTAGTAAATCTACTAGCCAATATAGCTAAAACTGTACTAGAGTTAAAACCAACCAAACAAAACCCAACAAAACAAAAAGCACAGTTCTTTCTTTATTTCACAGAGGACTGACTAACTGCATAACAGAAGTTTGCTTACTACCTCTGTGTTTTCTTTAGGCAGTTCACGTGTAGAGAGTGAAAAGACATTTGCATCATTTAGGATGACATAAAACTAATTATACAAAGCAAATCATAAAGGAGTGGCTGACTCTACATCTTGGTTAAGATGACAATATGAAGGAAAAATTACTTCAAGAAATCTAATTCAAATCATTATTTAAGGAATCATTACTTTTAAACCCATGAGTCTTCACACCAGCCATTACAAAGATGGTACCAGAACTCTGATACTATGATACTGTGAATTGCAATAATTGTATTGAAAAAATGAAAATGGTCTACTGGTTAGACCTTATAAGAAATTGAAAATAGGAAAAACTCCATCCAAAAAATTAGAAATCAGTCTCAAACATTTCAAATATATCTACCTTTCTGTGAGGTTAAATGCACTATTTAGTGAAAAAAAAGATTTTGTTGTGCATTTCTAGAAAAATAAACATTTTTAAGGGTTGGTGGGGTCATTTTAAGGATGGATTTGTTTTTGTGGGGCCATTTAAGCTTCCAGGACAGTAGAATTCCATGAACTAAAAGGAGAAAAAGTAAAAATAAAAATAAATAAAAGTATATACTGTTTGCAAACAGGAACTATATTTAATACAGAGTGAAATGTAAGATTAATACACACATATATACAAAAAGCCAGTTGTGTGAAGAAAATTTCCATTTCTATAACTGATTTGAACGAACTACCCTGCCTCCATGTTAACTGGAAGTTGAAAATACAAAATAATATGTAGATAAGCCCAATTCTGACAAGGAATCTTTAAAATAATTTCAGATTAATATTAATGGATATCATCACAATCTTTTAAATTCTTTTTAGATATGAAGCTAAAAAAACACAGCTTTTGCTGACTGAATATTTATGTTAAAAGCATTCACTGATGAATTGCAAGGCTGAAGTAACAGCATTATAACAGAGCTCTGCTTCTCTCCTCTTAATTTCTGCTTTTTCTTGAAATGAGCATGAGAACAGACAACAGAATCTTGACTTTCCTAAACTTTGCTTAATCAGAAACAATATTCCACACAGGGAAAACACGGATCTGCTGAATAACGTCTTTGTGTACTTAAAGGGAAACTTCTTTTTCAATGAACTTTTTAATTCAGCACCTTTTAATGACTTCATCAAATGAAAAGATCCAGCCTCTTTTGTATCTCTAGACCTCTGTAATTCCACTATCCCAGAAGGCTTAGTCCTTGCCCCTGCTGTGGAGAAGGCATATTCTGCAGCAGAACAGGGGTCTGCAGTGTGCAGGGGGTTCCTGCACTAGGGCAGCCCCAGGAGGGAGCCACCAGGAGCAGGCAGTCCTCACAAGAGCTGCTGGTGAGTTGTGAGCAGGGCCAGGAGCAGTAGCAGCCACCCCACAATCATACAAAACAGCCCCTAGGTAGAGCAAGTGACCGGACTGAGGCAAACAGGGCGGGCAAACAGGGCATGGCACATCAGCCTGGGCACAGCATGGTAGTTCGAGCATAAGGGCCAACAGGGAAGGCAGAAGGTGTGCCAGTTTCTTCTTTTCTGGGAGCAACAAGAAGCAGCCTCCTGATGCAATAGAAATGGTGTCCACCCACTGCAACAGCCAGGCTGAGGCTGAAGAGTTCTCCTCTGTCCTCCCAGTTGGAGACTGAGACCCAAGAAGAAGGAGATGATGGATCAAGTGAATGACTGGCTGTGTGGCTGGTGATCAGGATTTGGGGTTCTACGATCTCAGTCACACTTTTGAGAGATCAGGCATGCTGACACAAGATGGGGTGTACCTGACCAGGTGGGGCAAAAGCATTCTAGGCAGCAAGCTGGCAGGACTTAGTAGCAGAGCTTTAAACTATACTCAGCTGGGGAAATGGGTGTACCTCTGAGTGACCTGGGAACCTGGAAATACTGACACTTTAGGAAGCAACAAGGTTGCTTCCAAGGTACCTGTGAATTGTCCCAAAGGAATTAGGAACAGCTTGTCTAAAAATGTGATGCAGTCAATAGCCCAGCTGAAGTGATCTTGGGGAATATGAGAAGGCTCATATTGCATAATGAGGTTCAACAAGTTCAAGTGCATGGTGCTGCACCTGGGTTAGTGCAATCCCAGACATGAGGACAGACTGGGAGAAGAATTCATGGAAAGCAGCCCTGCAAAGAAGGACTTGGGGGTTCTGGTGGACAAAAAGCCGAACATGAACCAGCAGGGAGCACTTGCAGCCCAGAAGACCAACTGCATCCTGGGCTGCATCAACAGAGGAGTGGCCAAGGGAGGGGATTGTCCTCATCTACTACTACCTTGCGAAGCCCCATTTGGAGTGCTCCGTTCAGGTCTGGGGCCCCCAGCACATGAAAGATGTGGACCTGTTAAGAGGGTCTAGAGGAGGGCCACGAGGATGATCAGAGAGGCTGAGAGAGCTGGGGATGTACAGCCTGGAGAAGAGAAGGCTCTGGGGTGACCTTGTTGCCTTTAAGTACGTAAAGTAGGCTTATAAAAAAGATAGTGAGCGACTTTTTACTCAGGCAGATAATGATAAGACAAGAGCGAATGATTTTAAACTACAAAAGAGTAGGTTTAGATGAAACATTAGGAAGAAACTCTTCTCTCAGAGGGTGGTGAGGCATTGGAACAGGTTGCCCAGAGAAGCTGTGGATGCCCCATCCCTGGAGTATGTTCAAGACCAGCTTGGATGGGGCCCTGGGCCATCTGATCTAGCAGGTGGCATCCCTGTTCATGCAGGCGGTTGGAACTAGGTGATCTTTAAGGTCTTTTCCAAGCCATTCTATAATTCTGTGATGTTCAGAACACAATATAAACAAGTAAGTATCCATACCAATGCAGAGAGGAGATGGATAGTTCCAACGTCGAACTGTTCCTGGCATACAAGAAATATGAGAACGGCCCTGTTTGGAAAGGGAAAAATATGACATGTTAGATACTCATTATGGGACCTGCCAGCAAGGCAGAGATACAAAGGACTTCCTGGCTCATCACATACATTTTTTCATACATCAACCAACTGCATTATAATCACTTTCATGAATTTGTTAAACTATTTTCAAATACTTCAGCTTTCATCATCTTTTTTCTGCTGGCTAAATGTTCTGAAATGCTCTTCCTTTAATAACTTGAAAACCTCTTCAAAATTTCAGACTAAGAAGGTTATTTCAGACTAAGGCTGGTTATGAGAGAGAAGCAGCTGACTGCACATTCATATGGTCAAATCAGTTCACTCCCCATTTCATTCCAGCGCCCTGGTCCACAGTGTGAGCATACGAGTTCACATTCAGGCTACAGTCTGGAATGAGTCAACCATTGCTCTGAGAAATACAGACAGAAATTTGTTCCACAACTGCTTGTTACAGATGGTATGGATGTGGACCATGCCAAAAAAAAGTCATCCACAATTACCAGAAGGCCTTGAACTCTCGCATACCCTCACAGTATGACCCACTGCACGCATGCAATATCTTGGCAGACAGCTATAAAAGTACAAGTGCCTTTTTATTTAGCTGTCATGTTTAATTTATTCTTCCTATTTTGAATAAATATCCCAAGAACCAATCAGAATCACATGGTAGCTGGAAGTGAAAAACGTCACAGCTGTAATCTGCAAAACCTACTCCCACATACACTTCAGGGTGGTTGCCCTGAAATGGCTGCAAAATGCCCTCAGCTTTAGTTGCACCAGCAACAGTTCAAGCTGAAAACCTAACAGTAGCACAAACAAAAGCCTTTTTTTTTTTTTTTTTTTTTTTTTGGTCTTTTTTTTGTGTGTGTGTCATTTCTCTCCTCTGAGGAACTCAGTTTATGCATTCTGCAGTTGGAATGCAAATGCTGAATAAACTGGCATGAGTGAAAGAGTCTGATATAATGAATGAGACATAGACTGAGAGCTAGGTATAGTTCTGCTGTTAATAATTTGGATATATATTAAATTGGAAGAGTCACATCTCTTGTTTGTTTTTATGAAGTGTATTAAGAGCCTGTTACTAAGGTAACACATTTTATCAATATATTATGCAAATTTATTTAAAATATTATCTGTCCAAAGCAATCCAATTCTCAGAAAAATAAGATTGAATAAGTAAACTAGTAAAAGAAAATACATTTGATGAATTCATTCTCATGCTATTTGTTATGTTAAAAAAAAAAAAAAACAAACCACCATACTAATTTGAATAAGATTCATACAGATTCGAATTATATAGGATAAAACTATCTTAAATAATCATTTAGTTAAATATATTTAAACAACCTCTGAAATACAAACTGAAGCATTTTGGAAAAAAATAGAAGTAAAAAAATCACATTCAAAATTGACAAAAAGTATTTTTCTTATGAGAATAAACTTTAATTTAAAAAATGATAAATTTATGAGAATAAACTTTAATTTAAGGGAAAAATATCTGTGCACTTATTGTCTGATTTTAGTTACTTGCAAAATGGATGAAGTATTGAATAATTTACTTAATTCAATATTTCCTGGTTTATTTTATCCTCTCTTCCCCATCTTCCATGATTGCATTTTTATGATGTGAGCTGGAGTTAGGGAAGCCATAATTTAACTACCACAGTCATATAAAAGCTAAAATCAGATCTATAAAAGATCTTTTGAAAAATAAAGTGAAATGATTCCTCTGGTTTCAAGCCTCCCTCCAACAAGAGCACACCCTGATTTCAGTCTTTCAAAGTTCCCTCCTGGGGGGAGACACTTAATCCTATAGCTAGCAATTACCTTTCTTAGGCATCTCTGGGTAGTAGTTTAAGCTCTATGACTTTTCTGGTAAGTCTCAATTATAAACTAATCCACACCTGATTGTTATTGCTGGCTGTTAATAAGTTCTCTAAAGACTGGGGGTAAATTCATATCTAAAGTGGAAAACAAAACAAAACAAAACAAAAACGATACAGAAATGTGTATGGATATGCAAAGTTATGCTTGGTCTATACTTGTTGAATAGCAAATATATTGTGCCTCACAATACTTTACTTTCATTATTTATATATAAATTTTTTTGGAGCCATTTTTATTCATCTTGGCTGAGCAACATCTGATACATAAATCTGTGTGTATTTTCTTACAGCAGTCTATATAGTATAGATACCCTCATTACTATCTTGAAAAGGTTCATAGTCTTTCCTATGTATTCATTTTTGAATTTAGTCATCGAAAACTTTTTATGCTTAAGACAAGATCACAAAACCATTTTTTTATATTAGTCAGATTCCACTAAATTTGTCTGTGTGGAAATAGAATTAAGAAGTCATGTTAAGGAACAATATGCAATGAAATTTTAAGGAAGTTACTTCATTATAGTATCCCTCTAAGTATAAAAACATACGTGCAGTTAGTCATATTCAAGGACTACAGAAAAGATACACACAAAAGACATCTTGTGGGTTTGTGACAGTGATATACACGCTGAATTTAGCATTACCACAGATCAGCTTCTTATGTGCAGATCTCTTCAGTACAAACACATGATTATTTTATACTAATACTGTATCTTTTGAAATAACACTTTAGAATTTGCTCTAAGTAAAATAGGCCCAAAACATCAAGACAGGGATAACTATGTGTATCTTCAAAATGTTTCCCATACATTCCTACTATTTCTGAAGTATTCCTTCATTCTAATGTGAATTAATCCACCTCAATATTTCAGTAATACTATTTTCAGTATGGACAGAAAATTGAATGAGACTGTATCTTGAGGGTTTATCTATATCTAATACATGTCATAAAAAACAGAACCATATCCATTTTTTTTTATATGGAAAAAATATCACAAGCAGGAGTCTATCCATCAAACCTAAACAGTATAATATTAGATACCCATGCTAACCTTTTGATATCTTAATCAGTGAAGAAATGTGATACTTTCAAAGGAGGTACCTGTCCTAACAATGAATAGTCTTAGGATGAGTCATTTTTTGGAAGTGGGTGGTTGTTTCATGTCTACAGTGGGAGGCTAAATAGCCTATTCAGATTAGATAAAATGGTTTTCAGATTGAATAAATTGGATTAGATGTTATTCCATCTCAAGAGGAATCAGTTAGTGTAAGTTAATTTTCTCACTTTGTTGTATCAGATCACTGCTATAGGCTATACCCAATAATCAGATGTTTGACTGTTTCTGAGCAGAATAGGTAATCCCATTACATATCTCTACTGCCTACTGCTAAAATTTCCCTTAGAAGAACTACTTCCAAAAAATGGAAAAACATTGGGAAAAAATGGTTTCAATAAGCATAGTACTAAAATCATTTTCTAGAGAAAATATTTTAGCCATGTCATTTCCTTATCCATTTGATGTTTTTACTACTCAATGGTATTTTAAGATATAAGACACACAAGATGTGCCAGACACATTTACTGAGGGCCCAACATGCACATTCATGGTTTTATATTGTTGGAATATTCATATAGAGTCTAATTAAATCACCTATATGCATACACTAGAGACTCTACTAAAAAAGCTTTTGGTAGATTCTGGTACCATTCTGTTGCATTACTCCACAGTTTATATTTTGAAGAAAAAGAAAGAAAGAAAGAAAGAAAGAAATACCTGTAATGTATATCCTGGCTCACACTGAAATGACAAAACATCATTCACCATGTATCTGTCACCTGATTTGATCCCATTGCTAGGAATTACTGGTTCTGGACAGGCAGCAAGACCTACAGCTGAGGAAAGTAAAAACAAAACAAAAAAGAATAAATAAGTAGACAACCTCTCTTTGTTGAGATTTTCTAATTAATTCTTTCAACAGTATAATTTGTTTTTAACGGAACATTAATTAAAATGTATTTCAACATTAACCTGATCTGTTGTTTTAAGCACAGGAATTTTCAGAACGACCCTGCAAAATACAAGTTTTATGACTGAAACACAAAGATTATACACTGCAGCTGTACCAATTATCATGTCATGTTGATATGACATACTACATCATTTTATTGTCTTCAAACAGTATGTTAATTCTAGGATATTATACATATATATATATATATTTAACTTCTGCACTTTTCCTTTTAGTAAGAGAAACAGAGACAAAGTACATATGTATGTTCTCTCTTTTCAGCAACAAAAGAGGAAAAACTACTGAGGTTAGATGGTTAGATAGCTAGGGACCAAGGGTATTCCTTATGTTTAGACAATTTGATCTCATATGTTGACTATAAAGAAGTTCAGACATCTGAAATTTAGAACTTTAAACCTGAAACTAAATCTTTGCATAGGTGTGACAGAACAGTCTCCGTTCTTAACTATTTTTAGCCAGGTGTTAGCAAACAGATTATTAGCTTTATAAAAACTATCCATGACTGGTAATTGCTCAAACGTGTTCCCCTACATTTGGCAACCCAACCAACCAATTTACACTTTTTGCCAAGTATATATCACTTTTATATTTTTTCTTTTGTGTCTCTCTAAGGATTTAGTCGACACAACACAAAACTAAATATAACCTCAGCTAACTAAGCTAAAATGCTTCAAATGATAAAGACAGTTGGCAAGATGCTCATTGGATTTGAAAATCTCATGTTTTTAAGATTTGTTTTGCAAACAAAAGGACCACTAGAAATAGTTTGTTAGTTTATGGTCTGTTTACAAAATCTCGTTTCACAGAAGTTTGAAATAGCTTTTATACGTTCTCCTGAAATTGTTGTTGCTGAACAATTTTTGTTTCTTTCTGGAAATAGGTTTCATAGTCATGTACATTCTTTATATGTCCTGTGCCCTTGAGTCTTACTACATTTCATTTTTTTCAGGTATTAGCAGTGATAATGGCAAGCTAATCTAATGCTGAATGGCAGCTATTAAGCTATGAAGTACAATCTTTAAAACAACTGCTGCAAGAGTCATTAAACTAAACATTTTCTAATTAACACATAAAGAATTATTTAAGAGTTAAAAGCTACAGGATCTCTCTGAAGTACTTTTGTGATACAATGTATAATTTAAGAAAATATCTGAACTCAATATAAAGCTATTCAGTAATTGTTACCACAGAGTTTACAAATATTGGCATTCTAACAATATCAGCAACTTTCAAACAACATTATGGTGACTCCATGTGGCGAATAGGGACTTCATGGTAATTATGAACTATAGTGTTTAACATAGGCATGAGAATAATATCATCGATGACCTTAATGGTTTTGTTTCAGTTGCAGTTTCCTAGTATCATTCCTTTGGTCAACCACTCTGTGTTCCGTAATACCACAAATGTGCCCATGTCTGAACAATTTCTTTGGGTATGTATAGGCACTAAATAGCCATGATCTGCACCCACACAAACTGCCTCTTTTCTCCAGTATTAAGTAAAAGGTAGCATCTTATTTCAAAAATCACTACACTATATAGACTACTGTTTATTAATTTGAGATAATTTGTTTATTATTATTTATTTATTATTGTTCATTAATTTTAAAAAATTGCTTGTATTCATACAGAACTCAAGTAAATCAAGATGTATTTCTGAATTTCCTTACCCTTCTCACTCTTGAATAGAAAATAAAATAAGAGATATGCTCCAAACACACCATTATTAAGCAAATAAGCCCCTAACAAAGACACTGTGATGAAATGCTTTTAGGTAGAGATATACTTGATGAAATCTATGAATATAAATTTGAGATTTACTTCCTTTCTTCAAGAAATTTATGTTTTGGTTGAACTCAGAACTGTGTGTGTGTTGAGAGTTACAGGTCTGCAGTCTAAATTTGAATCAATGAAGTTATTTTTGCAGATTTTACTGAGTCACAGAAACAGTTTTGTAACACTGACTGCATGGCAATACTAATAATGTGCTTGCAATCTAGCTCTTTCTGTCATTAGTTAAATACCATGCAGAATTTAAATAGACTATAATCAAAAGAAGAGCTTCAAAGTAATTTTCTGTTCAACTGTTAGATATGGTATGACACTACATTTTTTATCTTAATATTTTAATAATTTGATTTAAAAAAAAAAAAAACACTGTTGTTTGCTTTATATTATTGCTACTATTCCTTTGGAATGATACTCATAGAATATTCTATTAGAATATCAAAAAACAGTATGCAAAAGCAACTCATAATTTACTTTATTTGATATACATGACATTAAGAAGCAATATTACTTCCTCAAAAGCAAAGAGAACGTTGGAAACAGAGTAAAATATTTTCAGTCCTCAGCCACATCATTCTATTCATTACATAATATTAACCTATAATCTTTACTTTTGAATAGAAGAACAAAAATAATATGCTCTGTCTTGCTCTTTTCAGCAAAACTATTTACTTGGTATAGTAAAATTTCAATTTAAACTTGTCATAGAGTTCTGTAAAAATCTATGGTATGAAAACTAATATTTTCAAACTTAAATGATTTTAAAACATTCTGATTACAACTAATACAAAAATCTAATGAATGTTTCAGAGAAAGCAAACAAAATTCAGTATCTGGGGACAAATGAAAGAACTTAAATATCCATGACTTTGAAATACATTAAATGAGATTGTATGTGAACAGTCAGTAATAAAGGGAAAACACGTAAAATGTCAAGTCTAAGCAATCAAAAAAGGACAAGGATTGCTTAGTGCATGCTCTTCAGAGCTCTGCTTCTGCTATGCAGTACAAGAGAGAACACATCAACGTCAAGAATGATAACCCTCTTCCTGACCTTCTTCCACTTACTGCCTGATAAATACTTTCTTGGCCTCTGCTGTGCCATAAGACAAACATGCCTCACTTCCATAATTATATACATGCCTAGAATTACCTCAGATTCTGTCCAAACATCACTGCCATTGATGGCAGAAAGAAAATCCTTGCTGGCATATCTGACAATATGAATGCCCATTAGTGTCCATTTCAGAAAGCTGCAAACTGAGCAATATAAGAATTTCTTGACAGCATGACCCAAAGTCACTGGGCTTTCTTTTTTGACTTCCTCCCTCCCACCCTTATGTGACTAACTGAAACATACTGTTCTTCATTACACTACAAACATTAAGCTGGAGTTACTTCTTTCTGTTTTGATGCTGGTGTATATCAGCAACCCAAGTTGTTCTTTCCAAAACTGCATGCTTCAGACACCAGCCTTGAAAATGCATTTACTTTACTGCATTACTGCGAGAGAGCTCAGATTCTTTTCAACAGCCAGAAAGGTGTATAGATATACTGCCAGAATCTAGACCTATTAAGTTAAACTTTCCTCATTTATGACTCACGCTTGCTTTAATAATGGGAAAAGATCTAATTGTGTGAAAGACCTTAATCTGGACTAAACAAAACAAACAAACAAACAAACAAAACCTGTTATTTAGAAGTATGTTTTCTTCTCTTCTAGTCTGATCTTATCCTTCAATTTATTGATATCTTTAAGAAATGCTACAAAAATATTCATTGTTCTCTCCATTATCTCAGTTCCTGAGAACCTTTAGCACTTGAAAACACACGACTGAAAAGCTTCAGAAGAAGAGAAAGTAATTAAAAGTATGCTTATTTTATTGCATGTATTACATCATCTTGGTATACTTGTAAAACAAAGGCTTATAGGAAGAATGACACCGAATCATGCCATGTATCTTAATTCAAGGTAATAAAGCTAGATGACATGATTAAAACACTGACTGCATAAAGCAGGATTTTTATTGAACTATTTCAATTCTAATCATTTCATTTTGATATATTTACACAAGCTTTTAGAGAGGTTTGTGGCCCAGACCTATGTGTCTATGTTCACCATATGTTAAGCTCTTAGAAAAGCAAAACTGACTTCAACTGAGAGGTTCAAGCAGGGTGTTGTGTGAGCAAATTCTCATTATTTTCAGACATTTATTATATTTTATATTTGTTTGTGTATTAAATTAAATACTGAAACTACTAGAATTAATAAAAGAGATTTTAAGACTAGGCTTGAAACATCCGTGCCTACAAATGCAATTGAATTAAACAGACATTTCTAAACCATACTGTTTGGATAGTTTCTTCCTTTGTTCATTAAAATTAAAATGAATTCGATCAAAGGGCAGGAATATTTATTCCTCCTACTGCTGTATGTACTGGAAATGCAACACAGCACATTTTGTTTGGACTTGCCGGTAGTTGTGAAAATAATTGTATTTTTTATTCTACTACAGTTTGGGAGAAAAACATGCATATGAAAGATTAGTTTGAAATATTATTTTCTGTCTTTCCTACAGTTATCTTTTGCATACTTTTTATTGCTTTGTTTGTCATCACAGGTTACTGCAATCAGTTTAACACCTATAATCCTTCTGAAATAACAAGAAATAATGCCACACACTGGCTCTCAACAATACTTTTTATACTATGATAAGAATTACATTTTTCTATGGCACTGACCGATTTCTTCTTTTGATTTTGCTGAGTTCATGTATCTGCCATTCTTAAAAAACAAACAGAAAAAAGTCATAGCATATCCTAGCATACAAATTAGGTAAGACCACTCAACTGGGACAACTAACTCATACATGTATTTTTGATGCCTAACATAAAAAACATGCTAAGGTAAATGACTAAATTGTATTAGTCACCAGAAGACTTGTGTGGTTTTGAAGGCTGCAAGGGGAACATGCTGTCTGCCTAGGTTTACAGAAGCAGACTGACCAGAACATTCTCATGGAAATAAAGACATACACAGAAAGAACTCACAAATGGAGATGACAAGAGTAACACATCGTTAAAAGGAATGCACCTTTTCAAGAAATAAAACAAGGATTATTAAATTATTTAAATTAACTTGAAATATTTAGCATTTAAATAAGCTGTGAGAAGAAGCTGAATTTTTTATAAAGTATTTATGAAGTTTTATAAAGTTACTTTAAAAAAGCAATATGCCGTGTGGAATATATGTGATCATATAAAAGTAAATTAAGTATATTTTACTGAAATAAAGCTATTTTCCCTAACATAGTAACCTAAATCCAGGCATGCTTATTGCATTTACACTTCTGAAAAATACATTTTTAAGTAGAAGTTCCCCTCCATTTATTCTATTATACAAATATGATATATAATATCTATTCCAGATAAATAATAAATAATTTCTCTTCTGAATAAATAATTTAAGGACACTTAAGGACACTCTCCTCTGTTTCTCTTGCTCCTTGGATTTTCTTCTGAGATGAAGGGAATGTTCCCAAGTGATCCTCACTTATTACTGTCTTAATGAAAATTATTTTTTTACACATTTTTGGAAATCTGTCCTTCATCTTTAAAACATTTTTTTTTCCCATATGTCACTCAATTTCCTTTTCTTGTGACTGCATAAAATGAAGGAGAAGCCCTACATTAAACTGCTGAGCTGATGAATGGGCTCAAAATCTATTGCTTTTCCTCTGTCCTCAGCAAAGACCAGCTGAAAGAAGGTAAGATAGTGGGTTCCTGAAAAGCAGCTACTGACAATTGCTACTGCAGTGACTACCTTACTAATTCTCAGAGGGATATCCTTGTAAGCAAAGTATACAGAGAATTTCAGCAACAGGAAAGGAGAGAAATTTTCAAGCTCTCTCCTCCATTCCATAAACTTTTCAAACGTTCAAAAGTTTTTTGTTCTGGAACAAAAACTGAAAACCACGTACTCCGTCACTTAAGTATCATGACCAATAGCTTACATTCTAAAAAACCCAAGTCCAGCTCTGTCCTCTAAACTACTATTAAACATAGGTCTCTGGACTTACTATGGGGTGTCTTTTTTTTTTTTTTTTTTTTTTAACCGTTGTGTATTCCTCGTACATTTCATCTTAGTGTTCTACTACTTTTAATAAAACATTTAAATATAAGGTGAATCCAAATGATTGACCATTTTGGATAGTAATTAGAATGCTGATCCAAATCCAGCTGCAGCTGTTTCATAAAACAGAACAGCCTTAAAAGTAGATATTGAAGACCCCCACTATCACTACGAAGACATTTTTGGTCCTTTCAAACTCCCCCTCAAAAATCAATTTACTCAAAAGGACATTTTTATTCCAAATTTTAAATTGACTTCTGAACCAAAGCTATTTATTTTTTTTCAGTGCTGCTTCAGCCAGTAGGTGACTGAATGATCACAGACTTCAGAATTCATAACCAAATACGAGCAATATTTGCACCTTTTTGCACTGAGAAGTATTTTGTTTTCTGCTTATTTGTTGGTCTAAAAAGGAGACTGCTCAATATAAACCTGTAACTTCTTGCTGCGGTGATTTGCTGAGTTTCTATATTCACAGACACACACAGATATACTGTACTCCTGTTTGCCCTGCAGAGACCGTATACCACACAAGAAAGCAAATTATTCTCTCCTGTCAGACTGTCAACAGAATAGTTAACTAAGCTCTGAATGCCGAATTTTGTTACCTTGACCTGCACTGTTGCATTTCTAAAAAACATTGGCATTCAAATATTGGCACCACTGAAGTCAATAGATGTTTTAGCAGAGCATGGTTGTGAGACTGACAATTAGGAGACAAACAAAAGCATAAATCCAACTGACCTTGCATGTTCCCAAACACTTTTTACTTGTTAATAGAATACATTTTTTTTCAGAAGTTGCAGGGATAATAAAACTGATACAATAAAAGATAAAAAATGAACTTCAAAATGTTCATTGTACACCAAATTCCCAGAATAAATTTGTACTTGCTTAAACCACATACAAAATTACATTTTAACTGTAGGATAAAGGAGAGGATTGGGTAGGAAAAAGTATCTCTGCCAATGCATTGACCAGCTGGGAAGGAGGGGTTCACCATAGGAAGGATGGGGAAGAAGATTACAACCTACATTTCTTTGAAGAAAAGTAAATGGGACAGAACGCAAAAGGCGCATGTTGATGCAATGAGAGAGAGACCTTTGGAAACAAAACAAAAAAAAAAAAAGAAAAAAAAAAAAAAAGAATGAAACAGAATGAACAGAATGAAAGGACACTTGCCTACTTGCCTCAAATATATATATATACTAATGCATCCAGAATGGGAATTAAGCATGATGAACTAGAGCTCCACATATGGTCACAGAACTGCAACATCACTGGAAAAACTGAGATGTGATAGGACAGCTTGCATGTTGGGTAGTATGCTGGACAGGTAAAAGCTCTTCAGGAAGACACAGGCAAGATCATGGGATAGCCTTCCATATGAAGAAGTAGAAAGGCATGGTGCTTCTACATGTCAACATATAGGTCAACAGATTGGGTTAGAGTTTGTGGATCAGGACCAGAGGAAATAAGAAGTATGACATTGTGGAAGGAATGTATTACAAACACCCAATTGGTATGACAAAATAGACAAAGACATTTTAAAATAAGGTAAGGAAATCTCTGTATTACAGGTTCTGGTTCTTATCTGACACTCTAACCTCCCTGGCATAATCTGGAAGAGCAATATAGTGGAACACAACCAACACAAGATGTTTCAGGGTAGGAGGGTAGCTTCTTGATATAGGCACTATGTGGGATAGTGAGGGCAATGCACAGCTGGATCTGATACAGAAAAGAAGGAAATGGTTGGAGATGTATTGGCAGCCTTGGCTGCACTGACCATGAAACAGTGGAACTTAAGATACTACAGCGACTGAGAGTGCAGACCCTAGACTTTATGTGTACACTTCACCTTATCCTGGGAGTTGGTAAGCAGGATGTCAGGATACTAACCTCAGAAGCTCCTCAACGAACTCAAGGAAGTGTACAGGTCTTTAAATACAGCATCCTTCAAGTACAAGAGTGGTCCATCCTTATACTCAGGAAAACAATCAGGGAGCTTATTGCAGAGCTCCTGTGCATAAAGGCAATATACAAGATGTGGAAGCTGGGAGAGACTGACAAGGAGAAATTTCAGAAATATCCACCAGCCACACATCTCAAATGGAGCTGGGATTTGCAAGGGACATATTTGCTTCAGTCTTCACCAACAAGAACTCCCAGGCTTCTGTGTTTAATGGCAGGGGTTCAGGAGCAGAACTACAAGCTGTAGATGAGGATCAAGTCTGAGATTACTTAAGAAGACTCAACCCATGGAACCAGACAGACTGCATAAAAAGGTCCTGAGAAAGATGGCTGATTCTTAAGGATGCTGTTATTTTTCATCTCTGAAAGGTCATGAAGACTCAGGGATGTCACTGGCAAGCAGACAAAAGCAGACATTGCGTCCATCTTAATAAATAAATAAATAAATAAATAAAACAAACAAAAACAAACAAACAATCAAACCAAAAAAACTACAAGCCAGTCAGCCCCATTTCAGTCCCTGGGAAAATCACAGACTGAATTCTCTTGGAATACATTTCTGGGCACCTGAAAAAGGTTATTTGGAAAAGAAAGCATGCACCATGCCTAACCAATCTCATTGCTTTCTGTGATAAAATGACCAGATTTATGGACAAAAGGAGAGCTGTGGATATAAGTTACAACTACTTCAGCAAAGCTTTTGACACCATTTCTCACAAAATTCTTGTAGATAAGGTTTCACATTACAGAATAATAGAATCATGGAATGGTTTGTGTTGGGAGCTTGGCTTTGGTTAAGGACCATCTACTTCCACCACCCCTGCCATGGGAAGGGGCACTTCCCACTAGACCAGGTTGCTCAAAGCCCCATCCAACCTGGCCTTAAACATTTCCAGGGACAGGTCATCAAACTTCTTTGGGCAACCTGTTACAGTGCCTCATAATCCTCTGAGTAAAGAATTTCTTCCTGATGTCTAATCTAAATCTACCATTTTTTTTTAATATAAAGCCATTCCCTCTTGTCCTACCGCTACCCTCCCAGACAAAAAGTCCCTATTGTGCTTTCCTGTAGGCCTGCCCCCTTTAGGTACTGGAAGGCTGCTGTAAGGTCTCCTTGGAGCCTTCTCTTCAGGCTGAACAACTCCAACTCTCTCAGCCTGTCTTTACTGGAGTGGTGCTCCAGCACTTTGATCATCTTCATGGCCCTTCTCTGAACTCACTCCAAAAGGTATACACATCCTTCTTATGTTGGGGGCACCAGAGCTGAACACAGCACTCCAGGTGGGGTCCCAGGAGAGCAGAGTAAAGGGGGACAATAACTTCCCTTGACCTTCTGGCCACACTTCTTTTGATGCAGCCCAGGATATGAATGGCTTTCTGGGCTGCTAGCTCACTTTGTCAATGTTGAAAGCACCATTAGGAAAACAGGACTATGCTCATTCTTACTTCTAGAATATTTTAATGTCTTCCCTGCCAGTGGTGGGACCTTAAAAAACTACATGAACTTGGCGCAGGAAGTAAAAGATGAACAACTGAAAGAAAAGAGAATTTTGCCAAATAGTAGATTCTAAAATATTTCCTGTATAAATAATATTCATAGTCTCAGTCTGCATCACCATTCTGCATCAAAAATAAATCCAACCCAACATGCTTGCATACAAATGCTCGAAATAAACAGGAAACTAAAGTTAAATATAAGACTACTTTGTGGATTATGTTTAGTTTAAAATATTTGTCATGAGCTGAAAATCTGGTCATTCAAAATTCTGTACATATTATTTTATTCATTTTTAAATCTCAATTCTAAATGGTCCTTATTAAAGATTATCCATGTATTTACTTACTTATGTCCACTTCTTAAAAAGATGAATAACAAGGTTATTATTTTAAGTCATTATTAGAATGCATGTAGTACATAAACTCAATTGTCAAGATGATTCTTAAATTCCTTATATAAGAAAACAGACCGTGTTTATATCCAGAAATTAAAGAGAATTTACTTTGTGACCTTCATCAGATTGTCACCTAGTCATCGCATTTTTTTAAAGACAAGAATACTCCTAAAAATAACTATTTCCAGTTGAAAGAAACACCATGTAAGCATATGTGCTGAATTTACTATTTTTCTACAGCATTTAAAGTTTTTGAGAGAAGGAATAAAACAAAATTGCATGTTTCAATTAAATATACTTATGTGAGGTAATCCATAGACATTTGTAACACCAAAATTCTGTATTATAGAATCATAGAATCATAGAAAAATTAAGGTTGGAAAAGACCTTCAAGATCATCTGGTCCAACCATTCCCCTACCACCAATGTCACCCTCTAAACCATGTCCCTAAGCACCACATCCAACCTTTCCTTGAACACCCCCAGGGACGGTGACTCCACCACTTCCCTGGGCAACCTGTCCCAATGCCTGACTGCTCTTTCTAAGAAGGAACGTCTCCTAATTGTTTTAACCGTTGAAGAACAGTGCTCTTTGTCCAATTCTTTGTTTTCATTGTTGAAGAGTAGGGGCATGACATTTCCATTTTTCCACTCACCACGGACATCACCTGACTGCTAGGACTTTTCAGCTATGATGGAGATAGACTTGACAACTCAATCAGCCAGTTCCCTCAGGACCCTGGGATTCATGTAATCAGGTCCCACAGACTTGTACTTGTTTAGATTCATCAGGTGGTCTCGAATGTGCTCTTCCCTTACAGTGGGTGGGACTTTGATCCCCCAGCCTCCATCTATGGGTTCAGGGAAATGAAAGACTTGGGAAGCCCATCTGCCTGTGCAGACAGAGGCAAAGAAGGCTCAGTACCTCAGCCTTCTCCATGTCTGTCGTTACCAATTACTCAGATATAGAAACTCACTCCTAATATAATAAATTAGCCACCTATAATTGCTTACACGCTACTATTTTCACCCCTTGGTCTATTTTAACAATTGTTAAAGGTGCATGGTGGCCCTTGGGGACTCCTCCTGTCACCCCAATGCAGCAGCCCGAAGCAAGCTCACCTTGCTCCTTCTCTAGTCTTCCTCCTGCCACGTAGGCTGGCTCTCAGAGGACTGAGCAGCTGAGCAAGTGGCGGGCCAGCTGCAGGGGGCCTGTTTTATAGGGCCTGGGGCAAAGATGGGGCAGCGGTGGCCACTGTGACCTCAGCAAGCCTCTGTGATGCCCAACATGAGTGGCCCAAAGGCAGCTGTGCTGGGAGCAGCCTGGAAGATGCCCTCATGTGGAGGAAGGAGGAGGGTTGGGGGGGCTGAGGGCCCCTTTTCTGGGGCTGGCTCCCCCGGGGCAATTGGCTTGCCAGAGAGAAAGGCTGCCCCATGCAATCCTGCCTCAACCCATTTTTCTTCAGCTCTCCAAGGGTGAGAATCTCTTGTTAACAAAATAAATTACATGTATTGGATTATTTTGTGCATTGTTTACATGCGTACATAATACTTAGTGAGTTCACCATTACTATAAAACTATAATCAAACTGCAAAATAATATGGTTAATATTGGCCGAGTAAATGATTTAGAAGGAGGCGTGCTGAATATGGGATAGATAAGCTTCTACTGAAACAAGTTAATGATCAGAGTTGCTACTGACTAGAAACCTGATTTAGCCTTTTCATAATACCAAACACAACAGTGTGGATAGCTGATCCCCAGATCAGCTCTGACGAGAAGGACCTGGGAGTATTGGTTGACAAGCCGCTCAACATGAGCCAGCAATGTGTGCTTGCAGCCACAAAAGCCAACCTGTCTTTTCCTGGGCTGCATCAAAAGCATCATGGCCAGAAAGGCAAGGGAGGTGATTCTCCTCTGCTTTTGTGAGACCCCATCTGGAGTGCTGCATTCAGCTCTGGGGGCCCCAGCACAAGAAGGTCATGGACCTATTAGACCAAGTCCAGAGGAGGACCACAAGGTTGTTCAGAGAGCTGGAGCACCTCTCCTGTGAAGACAGGCTGAGGGAGTTGGGGTTGTTCAGCCTGGAGAAGAGAAGGCTCCAGGGAAGCCTTCCAGTACCTAAAGGGGACCTACAGGAAAGCTGGGGAGGGACTCTTTTCAGGGAGTATAATGAAAAGTGAGTAAAGCCATTAAAAGGGGGAATGGATTTTAACAAACAAACAAAAAAAGATTAGATTAGATATTGGGAAGAAGTTCTTTGTTCTGAGGCTGGTGAGGCACTGGTACAGGTTGCCCATGGTACAGGTTGCCCAAAGAAGCCGTGGATGCCCCATCCCTGGAGGTGTTTAAGGCCAGGCTGGATGGGGCTTTGAGCAACCTGGTCTGGTGGGAGGTGTCCCTGCCCATGGCAGCAGGCTTGATGATCTTTAAGGTCCCTTCCAACCCAAACCATTCTGTGATTCTATGGTTGCTGCCTCAAGCACAGAAGTCCATCCAGGACAGTAATACCTGTCACTACTAGCTTTACCTGATCTTTATGCTTACACACTATACAAAACATCGACACTTAATACATAAATACTGCAAAATTTGTCAGCAACCTTCTTAGGCTCATACCATTAGTGATTTACAAAGAGAACTGTAGTGTTTTATTGTAGCTCTGAGATTATAAAGCTGTGTTAGGGTTTTTTGTTTGTTTGTTTGTTTTGGGTGGGATGAGGAGGCAGAGGGTTTTTGTTTGCTTGTTTTGCAATTACTTCAATTGTTGAAAGGAATCTAAAGGAAAGAAAAGAATAGCAAGGAAAATAAAGTGTTATCAGTTCTATTTTTTATGAATTGGCCAATGCTGAAACTAATTTTTTCATTGCTATTATCTATATTTTAGAATAGACGGAAACAAGTCGAAATAAATATACATAGTAACCGCCACATTTTTTGAATGTTGTCCTGAATTGCCATCTTCATTTGTTATATGGTGCTAATTTGTGAAAGCTGATTTCAGTAATCTTAAATATCACTTCATTTAAAATGTCGGTTTAATAGATGTCACTTATGTCAGGCTTGTGCTGAGTACAGTTTGGAAATCAGGGGGAAAAAAAAACAAACAGCAATATAAACGTTCTCCCTGTCCATATGTATGCATTCTCCTGAGAAAGTTTCAAAGAGCAAGCAGTCTTACTTTTGTACTCCAGGTGAAAACCAGCTGCTGCCACGCTAATATCAGAGTGAAAATGTAGGTAAAGCTGATTGGAAGTGCTATTCAACAATGCTGGCACAGTTGTACCTAGAAAAATAAAAGTTATTGAATAAACTGTTATATCAGTTTTTTATTGAAAAACAAAGAAACAAACAAAAAACATTACGTAATCAGAACTGAACCAGACAGGCTCATTTTCTTCTCATTATCTGCATGGCAATAAGCTTAACTGCCATTTGACTTTTTTCCACTTGTATAAAAAATAACAGCACAGAATAGAGCAGACAGTCTGGACATTTTGTCTGTATCCTCTCCAGATCTTCTTCCAACTGTAATATTTCACCACTTATCCTAACTATGACAGTGTGACAGGAAATGTAGATGTAGGTGCAGGGCATTAAAAAAAAAAAAAAAAAAAAAAAGAAAGAAAAAAGAAAAAAGACATACTAACATACTAACTTTATATAGCTAATTCATAGAATAATAGAATAGTTAAAAGCAAAAAGTATTCCAATAAGAATAATAAAATTGTGTGTCACTGAATTCAGTGCATGCCATACAACAAGCTTATCATTAACTTTCAACTCATTGTTATTAGCATGGCTAAGTCTGACACATTTTTTCTTTGTTACCATATGACTGCTATGTAACTCACATCATAGAGTCTAATGATGGCAAATCTACTCAGGCTATTTTTATTTTATTTTATTTTTTCCATCTATCCTCAAAGATAGTATCAAGTAGTTAATGAACAGTGGTCATATAAAAAATATTTTTGTTTCTTGTTGGGCATTTGCATTTTCTATAGAAACAGTACGCAGCCTAGGTATGAGCTTGAAATTCAGTCTTGAAAATAAACTCCAGACAGAATTATCTTTGCATTTCTACAGTCTAAACTAAGAAAGGTAAGAGCTTTTAAATCCAAAAATGTATTAAGCAAAATCTTGATATAAATGGTGAGGAAATAAAAAGATTACAAGTTGGTCTTTTATAAACTATAGCTCTTTAAGGAAGTCTTTACTGTCTGACATAGAACCTCCAAGTACAGAAATTCACAGACAGTACAGAGCATTCATGTCACACAATACTTACATTGGAATGCAGAAAACAGTGAAACATCAGGAAGGGAGGACTTTTCATGCTATCCAAACAGAATTTGAAATACAATTAAGGCTAAGGTGTCTGCTCAGTAAAGGTGAGGACATTGACTCACAATGACTGTCCTCTTCCTTTAACAAAATTTTTCTTCTGGCAGTAACAAATGCTATGCATTTCTGTTCCCTTGTAAGATCTGCTAACAAAAGGCTGACTAACCCCGGTTTTTTTCTTCCTGGATATGCTAAGTAAAATTTTATTCTATTTGTAAAAAAACAGTGACCTTCCCAAATGGGAGAATAGGTTTAGAGACAACCTCTGAAAACAATCCCTTACTTCAAAAAAAAAAAAAAAAAAAAAAAAAAAAAATTACATGCATAACTTTATTTCTTTAAACCTGGAAACATGTCTGTTTATGTGAGATTCATCAATAATAATACAGTAAGAATTCTCTCTCTCTCTCTCTTATTAATTTAACACTGTTTAATTCAAGCATTTGGAAAGGCAACTGAGCTTCATTCATGAATAAAAAAACTCCTATACATGTATTTTGTCTTCAAATGGTTCTGTTTTTATACAATAACTGTTGTAAAAGCAATTACTTCAATGCTCATTTTATAAAGGCAGCATTATTTTCATTTCCTCATGATCCAAAAGCACTCCTTTGATGAACAATGTGTTAGGGCTACATTAAAAACAGCCCTTACTGGTCCTACCCAGGGTAGCTCCCTAGGGCCTCCCTCCACCCAGGACCCCATTTCAGCCCCAAGGCTGTCAACCCCTTCCCAAGCAAGGCCAAAGCTGAGCCCATCTGCAGCTCCCCCCCAGACCTGCTCTGTCTGCCATGGGCCCTGCCAAGCAAGGCCCACCCAGTGAGTGGCCCATGTCTTGACATGGCCCCATCCTGTTCCCATTCCCAGGTATGTGCCTGCCTGATGCCTGTGGCTAGGACAGCCATGGTGCCCCTGGCTGCCCTGCTCCCTGCTGGGGCACTGGAGTGGGCCCCGGTGCCAGGCCCTGCCCCACAACACCCAACCCCGGGCAGCTACCATCCTCTTCCATGCCCTGACTCAAAGAAATGGTAGAGCAACCTATCTTTGAGAAGTCTTCAATAAGAAACAGACTCCAATGAATTCACCTTTCCCAGTCAACTCCCTGATACTGTTTAGCAGCACAGTTCAGTAAATTCTTAGTAATTAGATGTACATCTGTACATTTTGAATGCATATTTTGAACATACATGAATTTTAGAGAGTGAATCAGCATAATCTGCGGACAATGGTTTTCTGCACAATTTACTGACACAGAAATGATGCCTGCTGAATTTTACTACTTATGAAACTATACCTGGAAGAAAGAATTCAGTTTTAATGTCACATTACTGGTTCAGTTTTGAGAACAGCAGATTTCATGCCATGTTTAAATACTCTTCACTATTATTTTCCTACACACAAAAAAATTCTTAGTATTGTCCAACATTCATCATATGAAAAATATAAATCTACAGTAAATCTACTGTGCTACTCCATCTACAGTAAAATGGTTCTAATTAAAAAAAAAAAAAAAAAAAAAAAAAGTCTTTTTCAATTTCCCTGGAAATTAGGAAGACTTTTAAGCTAAGATGACATACTTTTAGTGTAGAGTAAGAAAGCATTTTGAATCTTGAGAACCGGTAATTTTCTCACAAACCTATATTAAATAGCCCTGTTAAATAGAACATTGCTAGATGGATCATTTAATCGGTTCTTTATCCACCAGGTCAAAATATTTGCCACATATTTTAACTGTCAAAAGCTAATTACATTTCATAATCTCTTTCTTCATTATTGTCAATTTAATATGCAGTTTAATTGCTAGAATTTAATATAAAATATTATAGTATTTTAATATTTATATTTTGAGGTGGAATCATATCAATTTAATTCAATACGCAAATAAATAATATGTTTTTCTTTTATTTGATCATTCATTTGCTTACATAGTCCAAATACATCTACTCCCTTGAAGTTTGTGTAGTAACCAGAGAGGCAAATTTCCACAAGATGATTTTGCTACACTATAATCAGATCAGGCTTGTAATAGTTTGTGAGTTCAACATATAATTCATGACTTCAGATCATATGAGATATTTTTTCTCTTGGCTGGGTTTATAGACCATGCTCTTACTATAAGAAAAAAAAAAAAAGTCTCATAAAAAAGGAGTAAAAGGATGTATGTCTAATGTATATGTGAAACAAGAAATGACATGGTTTGTTATGTCCCAGTTGTAGTAGTTTGTTTTGTTCTCTAAGCTCCAGTGAGTTTTGATGAACATAGAATGGTTCATCTTTTTCCTGAAAAAAACATGAGCTAAAAAGGATAAGCAAACTCAAAGCTATCAAAGGAAGTTCCTTGAATGGTAATACCACTTGCTATCACTATCTCCTCTCTATGGGAGGTGTAGGTAAAACAGATTTTATTTTTAATTTTTTTTTTTTCCCAGAAGTATCATCACCTAGATCCCTGCAATGAAAGCTAAACAATTTAGTATCATATTTGCTTCTGAAAATCTCTTTGAATATTTAAACATATTTACAGCACCTGAAGTTTTCTCCCCAAAATGAGTTTCATAATGGTATCATAAAAGGTTCCAAACAAATTACTACTTGTGTATGTGTGAGCACCAGTAATGTTCTCTCACACACCTATACATAGCCCTATATGTTTATATCAAAGCATATCCATACCTGAAAAGCTCCCAAGACGTGGTGCTGTCATATCTCCACCATCATATATTTCAAGAGAGTCCCAATTATGTTCAGTGGCAAAGCTGATGACTTGGATCTGTAAAATGCCAGCAAATAACTTTTTAAACCAACTTCTCTTATATGTTTTTAAATGTTCTAGAAACAGCAAAATGAAAGGAGAACATGCCCCAAAGAGAATATAAATAAACACATCAAGAAAACAAAAAAAAGTAAATGAAACATTAACTTTTTAAGTTGTCTTAACTTTTAGCAAATATGAATGTGACACTATTTGAGTAAGAATAATTTTGCACATATTTTGCATGATTATAAATAATTATTCAAAGTGCAAATGAGAAGATAACGAAGACAGTTGCAGACTTCTCAAGTGCCTTCGCAGATAGAAATGGTTGACATTTGCATATCGCATTGAAGGTCCTGCCTTCAGTATTTTACAGTTAAAAAGGAAACCCCCTTGTTAACTATTTCATATTCATGGCCCTATGTAGACAACTAAAATAAAGCCAACCAAAGAACAATACTGAGAAAAACAAAGCACAAATATCTGAAGTAGCCCTGAAATCATCTAATTGTTTACTGTTTTCTGGCACTTCTAGAGAAATAAATGCTTACTTTTTAAACTGAACCACAAAATACTTAATAATCCACGCTTGACAGAACATAGACTTGCCTGAATACCTGATCCCTCAGTCACTATGATTTTCCACACACAATTCAAGCTGTTACCATAAGGTTCAGGGTAACCTGGTGATAGAATAGTACCTCTCCGCTCAGTAAAATTCCCACTACATGGCACTGAAAGAAAGTATTATTATGAATTATTACAAAACCTTAACCGTTTCAGAGAACAGAAAAGTAATAACAATTTTACTAATAAGAAAATGCTCATAATTCTGTTTCGTGGTACAAACTCAGGGACACTTGTGAACTGAACTCAGAAAGCAATGTTATCTAAAATATATTAATGATGTACAGCATAAGATAAAACAGCATGAATAAACAAATCCAAACTGAACTTTGAGTGAGTACAGCCTTGCAGTTCAGTCTAGTTACGTCTTACCAGTGGGTAACTAACAACTGTAAAGTAGTAACTTTAAATACAGTCGTGATTAACAGAAATTCTGTGAACTCACCCCCAGCTTAAGATAGTTCTAACATTGGCCCTAGCTAGTAAAATGGTTTGGTTACATTAAATATTTTTAAACACAAAAGGAATTGCTTCTTTAAGGTCCAAGAAAACACAGCTAAGCTAACCAAAACCAGAATACACAGAAAATAGGACACCTATATTTATTCATAAAACACTCCAACTGATCATAGGGTAAATTCCTATCAATAGCAATTAGTTTGGGATATCAATCCAAGGAGGGGTGAATAAATACTTTTCAATATTTACAAACAAACAAACAAAACAACAAGAAAACAAAGTTCTAAATATTATCCTATTGTAGGTCTGTTGATAAGCTAGAAAATTAGCTATACTTAACAATGCAATCATTATTAATTCTGCATTATGCTTCTATTTGAAAAAAGACACCATAATTCTATGGACAATAGAAATATACAACAAAGACTGTATAATAAAACAGGTCAAGACACTTCTGGAGAATTAAAATATGTCCTGTGTTTCAAGCTGTAGATGAGTCATGAAAATAATGAATGCTCAAGAAAATGTGCACCACACTTGTTCATATAATCTAAGTAATTATTTGAAACACTATACTGCCTACCAGCCAGCTGGTACTCAATTACTTTTTGATATGAAAAACTGCTCCTTTAAATTGGGCATGACTGATATTAATCGAAGGAGAGTGAATATATGTGTTAAATACTATTTTCTGAAACAGTTCCTGAATTCTGATTCAGAGATGTGTGACAAAACAAATGAGTTTAAATGCAATTGCTTACCTACACAGCTTGGAACTGTGTCATTCCACTGAGCTAAGGCATTAGGTACAGAATGACATCGGATAGCTTTTGAGCCTTGCAGCAGATAGCCAGGACTACATTCAAATCGAACAACAGAGCCTGCTGAAAACTCAGAGCCAATTCTCCTTCCATACCTAGGCTCTGGAACTGAGCTACACTGCGTATCACTTGTGCGTGGAACAGCTGCATAAAGAGAGAAGGAAAAAAAAAAAAGCCATGAACCCAAATGACAGTCATCATCTAAAAAATAAACATACCACTAAAAATGCATAGTGTTTCTTGTTGTAGATAGAGAGCACTGTTCTGTTGTTCCTTTTATTTGTTTTCCTCCTGTCATCTCAAAGATGGGCCTAATGCTTTCATGGCTGTTAGCTGGATTATGGTTTTGGGCTGTGACGATGCACAGCCATATGACAACAGCACTTCATCGTATGTGAGTGCCATGGCTCAGAGGGCCAGTGGCTTTGAAAATACATCCTTAGGCATGAGAAGATCAGTTATATTTCAGTTGCCCACTTTAATTACAAGATACTGATACCTATCAACTAATTTACTTATTAAATATGGCAACTTTGGCTTCTCATTAGAAGCCAAGAGAAGTATTAAGCTGTAAATAAACAGATATAAAAACATTGTAATATTATACCAATATGTGATTTATCATATTGGACTATATTCAGCAATTACAACGCACACTCGAGGCTATTTAAATGTATACAGTTGACAGCAATTATTTTTACCAATAATTTCTGCGATTTCACAAACCTGATGTGATATGTGAACAGTTAAAAGACTGTAAGCAATATTTAAAAAGCAAAATAATAAAAATCATTGGAAGCCCATGAGTTTATTTTCCATTAACTTTCTTATTTATAAGCACTTTTTTATAGCAAACTTTTTTTTACTTACCAACTTTTGACACTATGCATTTGTGTACCAAACTTGTTCCTTCTACTTTAGATTTTGCAGTTAGCTATTCTTAAATGGCTACAAATTTAAGAACTAATACATATATTTACAGAAAAAAAGGATAAAGTATCATTGTGTGCAACATCACCTTTACATTTTCATAAAAACAATGTACATAAAAATAATGTTACATATAAATAAGTTTTCTCTGTAAGTGACATCTTCAGAAGTCAATTCAATTTAGTTTTTGTCAAGAATTAGTTTCAAGAAATCACTGCATCTATATACAAGTTCAGTAACACACACAAAAAAATTAAATGGGGTTTAGGTTTTACTTCTAGCAGATTCTCAGACATGGTGTTTCCAGATTACTAACCTTTCTAAAGAATAGTGTAAACAGAATTGCAGTTATATTTCATTTTATTTTATATCCTTCAACTATTTTTTTTTTTTTGGCCTGTAGCTGAAGAACAATATTTTTGTTTATTCCCATACAACACCTGTTCAGCTATCTTGGCCACTAAGTAAAGAACAAGATATGTGGAACCTATAGTTATTTACATATTATTAGCTTCATACTTTTCTTACTTCTTGTACAGTCATTTGCTCTAATCAGAATCATAATTATTTAAGTGCAGTAATTTTAAGTTCTGATACATTCTCTAGAAATTAACATTTGTTGTCAAGTTTCTTACAGAACATTAATTGAAATCAATCCTGTCTTAAATCTAGCATGAAATATGCACCACATTCCAGCAGAATATTGGCAGTTCTCATTTATGTTTACATAACATGATGTTTTATCAGTTTTCTGCTACTGAGAATAAGAGTTAAGTTTATGCAACTACTACCAAGTGTAGAGAAAAGCTTTTTAAAAGAAGGTTTAGATATAATTGAGCCTAGTAATAACAGTAAAACACATGCTCTTTTTATTTATATGCAGACAAGGTCATACAGATACAGTAACATATTTTCTTCTAAATCAACAGGTTAGATTGCTGCAGAAAATTTTTAAAGCTTAAGCTGTAAGCTTCATCTAAGACTGAAAAAAAATGGTCAGATGTGGAATATGCTGTAATGATAATTACACAATAGGTTACTGCAGAACAAAAGCAAATATGTTTTTCAAGGCTTGAAAATGGTTAAATACTATAACTAGTGTAAAAAACAAACAAACAACAACAAAGAAACAAACACTTTTCCATTCAGTAACTTTACTATACCTGACTGTTAAATCATTGGGATTTTGTCATTAAGGTTTCAACAACAGCCTGGTATCACCCAGCTGCTCTGTGAAGCTTGGTCATGCATACAATTCTAACCTTGGCAGGGATCTGTCCTGCACTTGTGGAAGAATAATGAAGAAACAGTAGTTTAAGGATTTTGAGCAATCACAGCTCTTCCTGATGATGACCTGCAGACAATTCAGCTGACACAGCCTGCCCTTTCTAGTTCTTTTATTGGGAATAATTGTATTTTCTTTACCAAATGGTCTACTATACAAGCACAATTTTATTATAAACTTTTTATTATTATTATTATATAATGAATTTACAGCTGACAAGGTGATTATGGCTACTCACATCCAGTTCCAAGACTGTCATATTTACCACATGACTAGGAATGAATAGATTCCTTGGCTGGGACTGATTGCGCATATGGGAGTTTTTGTAGAGATAGATTGTTTCCAGTTATGGGAGAAGAAAACATTCCATACATTGTCGTGAGCAAAACATTTTTTACTCAATGAATTTATATATAATTCATTACCCGTTAACACAAATCTCTGATCACCAATTCAGGCGTTCAGTAAAAAAGAGTATATGAACAGTCAGTCAATCACCGAAGTAAACAGTTGTCCTTCCTCCTCTTGGGTTCAACTTCAGTCAAACACCTGTTGTCCCTTTTCCTTGCCTCAACTTTCCTTTTTTTCTTCAACAGGTTACAGACAGTCCACCTTACTTTCTCCAGTGAGGTGAGAGGCAGCACACGACATTGGAGTCGTGTGCTCTCTTTTTGTTTCTCGCTTTTCCTCTACTGCCCCTTGCATTTTATTCATTTTCTCACCTGTGTTTTGCTTCTTCAGGTTTTCTTGTCACTGTTTCTTAGTATCCCTGCTCTAGCAGGGGCGTCCATGGGCCACACTCACTTAGAGATGTCTACCCCAGTGGGTCTTCCAAAGACCTCCAACCCCTCAGAAATACTCTCACCTCATTGTGGGTCTCTGACAGACCAGAGTCCCTTTAGAGGGGCAGCTCCTTTGGTATGGAGGGCCTCCTTCCTAGGGTGGGTTTCCAACATTCCTTCCAACAACATCCCCAGCAGCATGTCCCCAGCAGTAGCTCTGGCCTTAGG
Source organism: Oxyura jamaicensis (assembly GCF_011077185.1). Classification (NCBI taxonomy): domain Eukaryota; kingdom Metazoa; phylum Chordata; class Aves; order Anseriformes; family Anatidae; genus Oxyura; species Oxyura jamaicensis. The sequence continues at coordinate 95,953,992 of NC_048895.1, read as the reverse complement.
GAGCTGTCACTCTTCAAATCTTCGAGCAGAGGGGACAAGGTTTCAGGATAAAATCTTTGCTTAGATCCCTCACCTGGAGTCCACATCTGCAGAATCCCTAAAGCAACTGTGCAAAGGTAAAGGACTGTTTATAAGAACCAGATTGAAGAATATCCTCTAATTGCCACTTTTCACAGCTGTCAATTTGCATACATATATTTGTAATCTAAACAGATTTTTTTGTGTAACTGGTATTTTCAGCACCTCTGAACAAAGGATGTCAAATCATCTGGTTTCATTACAGTACTGCCTTTGGATAGTTCTTTTTCTGTGAGCAAGCCTTCTCTAGCATTATTGCAAATGTACGGACTGTTTACTAGCACTCTTGAATTAGTTCAGGTAGCTGAAATTCTGCTGTGTGCTTCCTTCTTTTGCAAACTGCAAGCCACCATTTAACTGAGAGCAGTCAGCAAGCAAAACATCCATGGCTAGAGCTGTGCCAGATTATTTTATTGCCAGCAGGAAACACTCACTGCCATATTAGCATTGACACTTAGCTCTTTTTTTTTTTTTTTTTTTTTTTCCAGCTCTATTAATAAATAAGAAATGCTGAATATGCACAAATGAACAATACCACTCACTATAAGAAACCTTTTCTCATGTTTATTTTTTCCTGCATTAAGAAGAACTGCCTCAAGAATAAATGTAAAATAAGCCAAAATGTAAAACAAGCATCAAAGCAAGGTACTCCCATTACTGCTTAAAATGAAGTTTAGATTTAATTACGTAGATATAAGTAATCTGGTGCAAAATGCAGTACAGATATCCATAAGATGTGTTGTAAACCAGAACAAAATATGTCATGGCAATCCATATGGGAACTCTAACCACCTCTGTTCTCTAATTATATTCAGTAGTAAGGATGTGGCTACATATTTTATTCTTGTCGCTGATTAGGTCAATTTAATTGTTAAAGTCATAACCCTATTTTATTCGTGCTCCCCTTCCTCTTTCTTCCACAGTCCTTCCTCATCCTAGTATGCTAGTTTTCTTAATAGCTCTCTTTAAAATCGCACTTGACCTCATAAACTAACTCATGCATTTGTATGGCAGAGCAAGTAAAAGAAGACAAGCATTAAAAAAACATAAATGTTGAAGTGGTAGAAAGGTCAATACTTTGCTTTTCAGGGAAAGAACTCTCTGTATTGCTGCAGCTTAAGCTATATAAAAATATGTACTATTGTTTCTTAGGTGATGTTGCAACAGAAAAACAAATCCCAGTCTTCTTAAATGTGATTGTTCCTAGCATCGTATTTCCACATACCTGAAGCTAATATTATAACAGAATGGAAATTAATTCTGTCTTATACTACAGATACCCTTTGCCTGTTGTATGAAATACAAGGAAATGTGGTCATTTGAGAAACAGAACTGAAGGCACAGGTGAGATATGCAGCTAAAAAGTTTCTGACAAAGTGGCAGTGCAAAAGGCATTAAATCTGAATCAAATCTCATCTATTACTCGCTCAAATAAAAATGTGAAATAATGCAAGCTGTAATTTTTTTTCCCCTCTAGCCTTTCTTCTGTATTTTGCCTACAGCATTGGCAACCTAAACTTTACAAGCTGTATCACAGAGGCATTCTATTTTCTGTAGTAATTATCCTACATCTTTTTAGTAAATGTTTCATGCTGCTGTGAAACAAAATTGAAATCAGCCCAGTGGAAAAGTGAACAGGGAAGAAGGTCAACCTGGAATAGAGGGTAATAAATAAAATGATTGACTTTGCAGACCAGATTACTCTGTTCAATGTGGGAGTGGATGATATTCTCTGGAGTATTTAAAAGGCTAGGCAGAAGACAGTAGTGAAAATGTGATCACATACTTCAAAAGGAGATAGAAAAACTTCAGAACTAGTTTTTATTAAATATCATTATCTCATTAGCTTATTAAATATCATCTTATTAAGCAATATACATATGTGTGTGTGTATTACATAAAGCTTCTAAGATATGTTTCAAAATATATACAAAAATTTGATACTGAAATAGCTCGTGATTCTCCTGAGACAAATAGAGTGTCTTTGCTATATTCATTTTCTGCAGAGAATATTTCTCATTTGTTAAAATCTATTTCTTACAGTTACTGAAAACTAAGTGTAGTCCAAATAAGTGACTGAAATGATGCATGTCATCATTCTGAATAGGAGGCTTAGTGTTCTACAGCAACAAATATGTAGCTTCAAACCAACTAGCTCTGAAACTAGAGGTGGTAAAAACAAGTTGAAGCACAGCTGTGTTGTTTCAGTATTATGCAGCATGTACCTATCCAGAACTGAGGTTTTCTCAAGTACTTGAATGTATTTTATTTTTCTTTTATTTTCTTTATGCCTTGAGAAAGCTGAAATGAACAGTATTGAAGGCTTTAGGTAAATGTAACAAAGATTCCCATAGCAGCGCAAGCTCTTATGCTGTGCCTACTGACCTATGCCCTCTCAGTGTAGAACAAATCCAATTTTTTTTTATTTTTTTTTTTTAGAAAGTAACCCCTATTTAATAATGTAACTGTAATTGAATGCAACAACTGTTTTCTGGGGCAAAAATTAAGTACTGAATGTGTTAAGTATAACATTAAGTATAAATATATAAAACTTTTCATTTTGTTTTTAGTATCTGTTTCAGGTAACCAGACAATTCTTCACCATAACCACAGGACCTATTTTCTGTGTGATAATAATAATGCCCGAATACAATGTCTGAATATAAACCAGAAATTGTTGGAATACTGATACTGTGTAACAAATCCACCAATTTTGTTTTTATTTATTTATTAAATTCCAAAGTGCAATTAGCAATTTGAGGCTGCATTTGCAAGGCCCATTTCAAATGCTACCCAGTGTCATATTTTCGCTTCCATCTCAGGGAAATGTGGCTTTTAACATGTACCAAGTATGTGCCTCCTATGGTCTGTCCCAGTACAGTAATTTTGAGCACCTAACTCAACACAATATGAAGATGTATATCTCCTTTTGCTCAAAATGAAATATAATAGCCATTGTGTTTAGAAAAAAAGTTCTGTTCCATTGTCTCTGCTCATTATAATCAAACAAAACACTGGCTAGATTTAATACATACTCCTAATAGATAACTAAATTAAGTAGCTACAACCTGGCCAGCTGCTCACAGAGACAAGCTGTTTGTGTATGTGAATATAGATGGCATATTATACTGCAAGGAGAACAAGATGATGAAGTTAAGAAATCAGTTGAAAGTTAGAATTTAGGTGAGCAGACTTTGGCATATTCATGAAGTTGGTATGTGGACTTTCCTCAGGAACAACCATGAAGAGGAAGGATATTGGTGACATTTTTAGAGAGATTTGAGAGCCTAGGAACAAATGACTCCATTGTGAGGGATGAAGAAAAGCAACGGAGCTTTTCAAACAATTTAAACACAAAAAGGGAGCATACCAAAAGTGAAAGCAAAGACAGGCAAGAAACCAAGAATATGACAACATTTCTTATATACTTAAATCAAGAAGCCTAACTGGAGCAAAAGATAGCAAGAGACATTAGAGAAATGGTCTACAGGTATGCTTATTTCAAAGGGGAGTTCTAAATATATGTGGGCTTGATGCATGGAGGGAGGGAGGTGGACAACCTAGTGACAAATGATACAGAAAAGATTTAAGCCGTTTTCACTTTACCTTTACAGTCCTCACCACAGTCTAAGGAAGACATGAACAGTCAGCAGTAAGGGAGCAACAGATTATGGTTTCCTGAGAAAGTCGGGACATACATTCATGGGACTAGATAGGATTCACCAGAGGTGACTGCCATTATGAAGCCAGTCTACCATCACTGGATTGCAAGAGGTCCCTTATGGCTGGAAAAAGGTTAAGACTACACCCAAATTACAAAAAAAATAAAAAATAAAAAATGAATAGAATTCAATTAATAGAAGAATAGAAAATTCAATAAATAGAAGCCTTTCAAATAATACACTATGAGAGACTTGCATCAGTATATTGCACCAAAAGAAGACATGATTTACCTTGATAAACAAAATGGAACCCCCTGGCTGATGCCCCACTCTTAGCACTGAATCGTAGAAGAATTTGATTAGATGTAGCCAAAGGCAATGTCTCTCCTACAAAGGAAAACAGAAAAGAAATTGAACAGGCAAAATACAAAAAAAGTTGCAACTCTTAAGTATGTAATCAAATCACTGTTAAAATACAGTTTTATGTTTTCCTTTACAGTTAAGGAAAATGTAAATCACAATGTATAAAATGAAATTTAACATTGGAGATTTGAAAATTGGTCAGATTAGAAAGACTTCATGATCCAACATATTCTTACACTTATTTCAGCTCTTGGAACTAGATCTCCAATAAACTATTTGTCTGGTGACTCCTATTACCATCAAGGGCCAAAATATCTAAAAGAATTTTTGGTCAAATTTTCTGTAACTGACAGCTTTACCTTGCTTTGCAAAACATTAAAAAATGAAAAATATTATTAAAGTGTTATTATGGATCTTTATGTGATGTTTATAATTTCAAAACTAAAACTGAAAGGAGAGAGAATGGATCTGACTTTTTTATATAGATGCTTCAATAAAATATATGGCCACACCTTATTAAATTTCTAACAGTATTTCAAATTTCAGTTATAGACTGAATTGGTAATTTGGAAACTGATTGGTAAGAATGTTTAATATATTTTGTTCATCTCCTTCCCTGAAACATCTATCCACAGTAATGATAAAAGGTCAGTAATGAATCACTACATATGTAACTGGAGTACTTTTATACTGCAAGGATGTGATTCCAAATGACAACAGTTTTTATTCTCATTGGATTATATCAACAAAGATTTTAGAAAATTATAGTGAAATGAATGATGTATTAATTTAAACGATATCAGATATCTAGCTAAATAGGATTGATAATTCTATTACTTAGATTAGTTTTGTATTATTGCAACTCTAGTGATTCCACCTAAGAGAATCCTATTGTAAATCAGATAGGTCACGTGGAATAAGTAAAAATCACAAGTTTAAATTCTCTACAGTTATTTAAAAATGTCTTATCTGAAAATATACATTCATTTTTACTTTTCATTATGTGTGATGCAGTAAAATTGGCTGCCTATATGAGTTGTCTCTTATTTTGTTAAATATATAAATATATATATGTTATTTTGTTGCTGAATTTTTGCCAATGGTTAGGGTTAGTAATTTTTAAAATAAATTCATGAACTCATAAGACAAATAGCAAGGTTCACCATATAAAAAAAATGAGTTGAATTTTTCAAATAATAAATTGTTTTCTATACATGGAATGTTATATTGCTTTAACAGCAAGCATTTCTTCAGTTACATACAGTGAAAACCAAGGAGCAACAAAAAGCCCTGGACTGAAAAAATCTTAAAATTGCATATAAACTCTGCTAAATACTGGGACTGTATGACAAAACACACATACAGAGATGAAGAAATATTTTTATATTATCCACTTGAGATGAATATATTCATTATATATGCATAGACTGGAAATTTTGGCCATGCTGGAATCCATATAAGTTTAATTATCATTTCACAGGGTCAACAATTTGCTATAGTTACCTGAATGTAACAGCTGGTCTGCTTTTAGTCTAAGTGCATGTTTGCATACAGATAATTGCATTTTGTGAATACAAGTAATTTGTGTTTAAATTGGACATTCAGAAAATGTAGATGTGTAATTCACAGAGTTTAGGGGCAGAGAAGATAATTATACCATCCAATCTGCCCTCTTACATAACGATCAGAGAATTTCATTCAATTATTTCTCCACTCATCCAAGTGATTTGTTCTTTCCAAAACCATATGTTCCAGAAGAATGTCTTGTTTCAAAGATTTGGTTTTCCATTTCCCTTGGTAATCAGATCTAGTGATTTTATTATTATATTTCCAAATGAAATTCAGAATGTCTCATGAATTCTTTTTTTCCATACTGAACTGTGTAAGAAATATATACTTCTTTTCTTTATTCCTTACCTGAGTGGGATCCAGACAGTGAACTAAGAAGTCTAGCCTGAGAGTTTTCTCCATCAAATAATTCTGCCACATCATTCAAAGCTGTCTGGAAATAGGCAAATTGTCCAAACACAACTACATTTAAATAAATAAATAAATAAATAAAAGAGTGTGAGAGAGAGAAAAAAAAAGGAAAAGGAATAAAAACCAGCTAAGCAATAATCTATTTTTTTTTAAAATAATAATGGTATCATTAATATTTAATGCTATTTTTGCTTGTCTTAGTTTACCAGTGGATTCCTCTATGAATTGTTTCCAAATTTCAGGAAGGGAGAGAAGGTTAATTTATTGTCTGCTATGATAAAACAAAACTGCATCTAATCAGTAACAAGAATCTGATGTGCTTTTCAGTATTTATTTTTTATTTTTAATTAAAAACGAAACTAAATCTGTCTTTCCCCAAAAGCATGCTCTCTAGTCAAACAAGTCTTCTTGTTCTTTATTGCATAACTATGTATGAAGTAAGAAAATATAATATCTAAAAATGTTTTTTTTTTTCACCAAAATTTCACTACCAACCTTAGCAATCATTAAGGAGCATCTGCTGGCACACAATTAGTGACTCATCCAGACTTAGGCTGAGGAAAATGTTTTAAATTTACTGATTTGGCTACTTTTGTATCTTTTCATTAGTTCTTATTTTATCACAAAAATATGAAAACTGACCAAGTAATAAAAACATCAGTTCATTTCTATTTTGGTATATTGCTACACTTTGCACTTTAGCTGTAGGTAATTAAAGTGCATTAAAAATAAATCAATTATAGAACATGTATAATTAGTAAATATCAAATTATTCACTAAATTCAAGTATCAGTTAGCAATACAACCATGAAGTAATAAACTACTAAAATCAAATCAATAAGAATAATAATTCATTACACATATATTTTATTGGTAAAGGAGGAATCTATTTTAAAATTATTCCTATTCCAGATCCTTTATACAAACCACAGATCTCTGATATAGGACTTACATATGATTTTCTGTACACCTTGTATCAGCCAGTATTTTCTAACTTTTTGTTAACTTATTTACTTAACTTAAAAAAAAAAAAAAAAAAAAAAAATGTAGTCTAATCTCCTTATTTTTAAAGGCAGGGCTAACTTTTAAGTTAGACCACATTGCTTAGGTCTTTTCTAATAAAGTTTTGAAAACTGACAAGAATTAAGAATGCAAAAGTTCTCTGAGCTACCTGTACATAACCATTGTCATGGTGAAGAATGTTTTCCTTATTATAGAATCATACAACCATAGAATGGCTTGGGTTGGAAGAGACCTTAAAGATCATCTAACTCCAACCCCCTGCCATAGGCAGGGATGCCACCTTATGTCCAGATTGAATTTGTTATGCTGCAACTTGACTACTACCACTTCTTTTTTCACTGCACATTCCTCCTTCGCTTATCTTCTGCAGGCTGAATCTCCTTCCTTCAGCTTTTCTGGGTACTGTGTTTCAGTACCCTTATCATCTTGCAGCCTCTCTGTTGAACTTGTTCTATTTTAGCACCCTGTGTCTTGTACTTTGGAGATGTAAAACTAGAGATGTAGTTCCCAGACACTACTTTGTGAAGGCTAAGAGGGAAAAAAACATTATGCCTTCACTTGCAGGCTACATCCTTGCTAATGCAGACCAATGTGCAATTAGTCTTCACTGCTGCAAAGACATCCTTTGTGCCAACTGTTATCAACTAGAAGTAAAGTTATTACAGTGCTCTTCAATACCAAATTCTACTAAAACAGGTAAAATTATACTTTTTATATATTAAAAAAAGTCTCACAAATGAAAAAGGATTGTTTTTAAGTTGTATCTCTTGCCAGTACACTCAAGTGAGTTTTTTGTCAGGCCCTCTTCAAGTCAGTACTGTTATGAAATTATATAATAATAAACAGAGAGAAATTATTTTGTCAGGTGTATGGCAAGCATTTTAAATGTTAGCTATACATTCAATTGTGAGCTTATTTCTAGCAAATAAGAATAAAAAGATCTATTTGTTTAGTTGACTTAAAAGGGTTGTGTACTTTTAAAATAATGTATGAGTAAAATACTACGTTGTGCATTACTTATTAAAATCTAAACTGTGATAACATTCAATAATTCAATATAATAGTTACGCAAAAAAAAAAAAAAATCAAAACAATGTAATTAAAGTACTTCAAAACTACTGATATGAGCCTAGAGATACTTCACTTGATCTTGATTGTGAAAACTGGTTCACAATATTGTGTAATAAAGCCTGTAATTGGATAAATATGTCTCTCTGTAAAGCTCTAATAGCATTTTACTGTAATTGCTGTCCCAGGTATCTAATCATTCTAAATAATTTGATTGATTGCATGTTCCAGCATCTTTCTTGTTCTACCAGCTATTTTTTGTACCAGCTCTACCAGATATACAATTTGAGCAGGAAAAAGAATTACAGTCTATCAAATTTCACTTTCACTTGTAGAAAAGTCAAAACTACAATAAAGAATACAGAACATTTTAAACTTTACTGTAATACAAATCTCAAGGATTTGTGTTATTCCTATTCCTAAAACATTAATAAGTAACTTTTATACAATACAAAAATGTGTTTTTTGAAATAGAACACTATCTGAAATGTAATTTATCTGCTTATTATTTAACCATAGCTCTAACACGTATCTACTGTGCAAATGTATTTGCGGACACAGACTGCTTAGTTGAAGTCTGTTGATCCCCCTAGGGAGGTGTAAAAGATGAAAATCCTAGAATCAATTTCTGTGCTGAGAACCATTTATTTTTGATAAGCAATTTGCAATATATTGAAAATCCAAGGTCACTATTCTACATAAAGGACATTTGAACAGTAGAACTATGATTAATGATTGATAAGTCAAAAGAATAAATTCTTACCAAATTCTTTAGGTACAGTTATTGAATAATGGCACGTCTGTCCAGCAGTGTAATTATGAGGATAGCTTGGTGATAAAACCACTCCCTCTGATCCCATATACTGTCCTCCACATGGTGCTGAAATCAAAACAGAAACAGTGTTGTACGAATTGTAGCTACTCCTATCTGCGTCGGTTCAGTCTGAGGATGAAAACCTGTACTACAAAACAATAGTTTATTGCTTTAGTCCTTGCTTGTTTTTGTACAGAGACAGATCTAATGGTTCCTTCCAAGGATATATTTTTTATTAAAACCATTTTAAAATTTGACTATGAAAGTTTTATGTGATTACAAGTGTTTGTATATGATTGGAAGTACAAATTAGTTGAAAGAAGCTGTAAACAGAATTTAAGTGTTGTAGTTTTTGTTTTCCCAAGTTACACGTATATTTATCTGTCTTTATCTATAGATATATATATATATATACCTATCTATATATCTGTATAAAGAAAAAAAAGTTCAAGAAAAAAATATGGTAGAGATTACTACTGCATATATAAGTGGCAGTATGTAGTTATCTTGCGTCTCAGAGAAATATGTAGATATGTTAACAGCACCCTGCACAGAATACCATACTTTGTGAACATATGCTTAAATTGCCTTGTTTTTTCTAACTTCCCAGATGATTATCAGAAGAGCACACAGATAATACATATAAATATTCTCCTGTTATTTCCTCTGTAAAACTAAACAGAAAGAATAAGACAAATTCTTTACAGCTACTTTCATTTCTAAGCAAGGAAAATATTATTGCATGATGTAAATAAATACTTTCTATTATAAAGAACAAAGTAAACCGACATTATTCTCCTCTGTGAATCTTCCATACAACAGCTCACATTTTAGCAACTGCTTGAAAATCAGCTCAGAGCTTGAAAATCAGCTCAACAAACTCGCTGGTCTGGAGCTATCAATGTTAGAACACGTGGCTCTGCTCACTTGGGTCTTGCTGTGGGACTGCGCTTAGCCAGTGAGGGCACTGCCTCCACTTTGTTCACCCTCAGCTCGCAACTTAACCACCTTCATGGAGCAGACCTGCTCCCTCTGCTCCATGGCAGCAAGTGGGTTTTACAATCACCCTTGAAATATTTCTGCAAGTTTAACTTCCCTATCAGGGAGCAATTAATACTACAAATATATCTTCTTTTAGCTGCTTATATGAATTATTCAAAAAAAAAAAACAGTGTAATGACAGATAGAAGATGGGAAGTTTAGTCTATTAATAAGCTGAATAGGTAAAAGTCAGGTATCACAAGAAAACAGTTTATGACGTGAATTTAAAGTCTTTATTTTTTCTTGGTTTGAGGATACCAGAACCTAAGCCACAAAGCCACAAGATTAAATTCTCAAGTCATGAAAATTTACTGAATGAAAAGTATATAATATATAACATATATAAATAAAAGTATGCTTATGCTTAATTGAAAACAAATTCCAAAGTTACAGAGTCTTAAGAAATGTACCTTCCTAAAATGTACTTCCCTATTTTTAAATGTATTTTTAAAGAATAACTTTGATAGTATCTGTGATAGCATGTTTGTAGTGTATCTGCTCTGGAAGGAAAGTCTCTGAGTGCTTTGGCTAAAAAAGATACAAGAAAAGTTCTCTTGAAGATTAAAGCTGTAAACTTTACCAGTGCAGTAATATGGCACTCAAGCTTATCCTAAATAGAACTCTCAGTTTTGCCTATAGAATAAGTATTCTCTCAGTTACTGTTACCTAGCTTTGTATGAAATTTGTTTTCATCATGTTTTCCAGTAAAACGCTATCTTAAAAAAAAAAAAAAAAAAAAAAACAACAAAAGAAGAAATAAACTTGAATTCACTTATTCAGAGTAATTGATTAAAAACAAACAAACAAACAAACAAACAAAACCATCATTTTCAGAAGTTTTTAGGATTTCCTATACAACACTTATTTTAGATTATTGTATATTTTTCATGCTTCAAATTTTGCAATGTTCAAATGTTGACATTCAGTACAATTTGTGTTCATGTAAGTCATGCATACTTTATTAAACAGTTATTTTATGACTCCATAAACCATTTTTGTGCCTGCTAGGATTTTAAAAATACCTTTTTGAATAAAGTCCAAGGATTTATTAATTATTTCATGGAAACAATTTGCTAATTCAACTGCAGAATTTACATTTCTAACATACATTGTTTTATTTTGTGTTTTTTACATTTGCTTTTGTGTTTTAGAGAATGGCAGCAGAACTTGCAATCTCTTTTTCATTTTTTTTGTGTTCTTTGCCTTACAGAGTGTAAAAACCTTTCAATCCCTATCCATGTAATGACTTTGCAGCATATATATACATATATATACATATATTTTTTATATACTACTAGGTCTTCTCTAATTCAGTGATTATCACTTCTGTTTCATACTGGATTGAATAAACATTATTTTTCAGATCTGGAGTTACAATAATAGAAAGAATCAAAGTATTTACTTTCACTAAGTTTTAACTTTGTTAACAAAATAATCTATTTAGGTCTCTGACAGAATGCCATATAGTGATGATCAGGGTTTTCTCATACTGTGGCTGTTGATTCCTATAGTATGCTTTGGACATTCTCATCTTTAAATTGCTATAGAAAGGAAATTTTTGTTTCACTTTATCAGAGAACGGAAACACCTTGATTGCATTTACTAGCTTCTATATAGTTGTTTTACCCCAAATTCTATTTTCTGTCTTATATCACAGCATTAGACATACCTACAGAGCAAATCTGTTTGCATGGCTCACTAGTATCTTCCATTCCATTTTGCCTTTTATATATATATTAAGTTTTGATTCCAACACTGATCCTAGAATATTTGCCATATGGTCACAAACATATCATCTTTGAATAATACTCCTCATATCTTTCAACTACAAATGATCCAGCTATCTTGTAAGAAGCATATTTTCTCCAACAGGCTGTGGGAAGTTGTAGTTTTGTTTGTTTTATTGTTTCTTCCAAAAATCAGACTAATCTCTGGTCAGTTTCTGTAAAGCTTATTAGATAAAGCTCCATCTCTTAGTACTTGCCATTTCTTAGTGCTTACAATGATGAAGTCATCTCGCTTAAATTTGGGGAAAAAAATCCCCATCACATAGAATATGAATCAGGATCACATAACTAATCATTTCACATTATTTGTGACCATCCTTGACTTTTTAAAAATATCATTTACATGTCTATTACACCTGTGTCTTGTGCTTTCCCTTATAGTCATTTTGCTTTCCAGAGTTTTGGTTATGATCTAAGCCATTGCAATTCTTACCTTACTTTACATGCAAGACTGAGCTCAAATCAGAAAGAAAATCTTTATATATTCCTGGCTTTTTTTTTTTTTTTTTTTTCATATATTCCTTTGTTACTGCATATAACTTCTGATAACTTGACAGTCAAACGACTACTTAAAAATCTTGCTTCCAGTATGCTTAACTAAACTCCTTTCCATTGTCTTTAGAGTAATCAATTCAATGTAGTATAGAAATTCTCCTTTTTTAGCATAGTTAATACTAATATTAATACTACAAATTCATAATACTCTTTGACACAATTTGGTGCTGATTATTTTTGCAAAGATACTCATATTAATTTATGAGAAAAGTTAAGCAATTTCGCTGCTTAAAAATCTCTTATATTCAGTTTTCTTGAGTCACCTTAACTTCAGTCATAAGAGCATGTGTTTTAAAATGGTACATACAGGAAAACATACTAGACAAATAGACTTAGGGTACTTCCACAAGCATGTTTTACTCAGATTTAACAGCATCAAGGTACCTAATCTTTCACTTAGTAATTTCTGCTTCTTTGGACGTGCAGTGTTACTTAGGATATACACAACAAGAAAATTTAGAATAGACATTGCAATGCATTAATTGTCACCTTGGAATAAGAATTATAATCACTGAGGCAGAAAATTAAAGTGATGTCTCAGAGCTATGGATAACTAATTCATCTTCTATCCCTTGCTTCAGCATTTATGTTGAATAAATATAAAACAATTCTAACAAATCAAAAGAAAGTTATATATATTAGTTATTGTCAATTAAGTGCTGAAATATTTAATTTGGTTGAAAAATAATGTTCTGCATAATTTTATTTTTTTAATTATCTATGGCATGATCCTCAAAATGAATGCTGTATTGTTCTCTGTTTTGTCAAAATACATTTTTAGGAGCTCTGTCTGTCCATTCTAGAACTTTATTTCTGGGTGTAAAAGCAGAGGATTCAAAATAACATTTTATTTAATTTTTAATTTCATATTTTATACAGTGTTATAATTAAATATATTATTTTAATAGCAAATTACTGTTTAAGAAATAATATTTATTCTGCTTTAAAATATGGAAAATTAATGTTGCTTTTTAAATCTAAATTTTAATTTTGTGTCAAAGATTCTACAGCCCCAAAATAAGAAAAGTATTACAGTTTACAAGGTGAAGCACAGGTCATTAATTTCAGTTCTCCGCTACAATTTGGTGCTTTATTACCATTTCATAAGTGCTTAAGTTATACAAAATGTTGTTGTTCTACAAGTGTACTTTCATAAGGCATTAAAACTAAACTATTGCAATGTCACAGCAAAGCTTCATTCTGCACTGTTAATAAGTAAAACAATTCAAGAAACTGGGGGGGGTGGGGAGGGAGTCCATCCTAATTCCTTTAGAAAAAATGCATATACTTTTAAAAATCAGGTATATTATAAAACGTTGTTAGGCTTCCTGAGGTTATACAATTAAATTTTTTATCAACCAAAATGAAAACAATGATGTGATTTGTCATGAGTGAATATTACATTTGTTTTTAGCTGATGGAAATACTTCCTTCCTCTGTCCTGTCTTCTATGTGATATGGTAAAGGAAAGGGATATAAAACTTTATTTTGCTGGTCACCTGTTTGTTATCTCTTGCATCCCTGTTAGTCAGACTAACAGGGTATTACATTTGACCATAGAGGCAATTGATTTTTCTTGGTTAAATAAAATGATTTTTTTTTTTTATTTTATGTTTTGGATTAATTTCTAATATACATTATGACTTTGCTTAAATATTAGTATTTGTTTGTGCTGTTAGATTCTGTTCTTTCTTAACATAAATGCTATTCAAGCCCGATGCACTTTCTCCATTTGTGTGTGTGTGTGTGTGAATCTGCTTCTGCTTTTTTATTTGCATCTCCTTGTACAGCTGTGGAAAGAAATGCACTGTCCAATTGTGCAGGGATGGGGTTATGACAGCCAAGGTCTACTTGGAGTTGAATCTGGCAAGGTATCTGAAGGACAATGAAAACACTCAAAGGAAATTGGAGACTAGGGAAAATATGGGCTTATTGCTGAATGGGGCAGGTGACCTGATGAAAAAGAACAAAGGAAAGCCTAGGCACATTGTGCCTTCTTTGCCCCAGTCTTTACCAGTAAGACAAAACTTCAGAAATCCCAGATCTCTTTCTGAGACCGTAAGGAAAATCTGGAGCAAAGAAGGCTTATCCTCAGTAGTGGAAGACCAGGTTAGGGAGCACTTAAACTGGACGAACCTAAGTCCATCAGGCTTGATGGATTGCTCCCACGACTCCTGAGGCTGATGTCATTGGAAGGCCACTATAAACTATCTTTGAAGCATCGTGAAAATCAGAAGGAGTTTCCAAAGACTGGAAGAGAGCAAATGTCACTCATATTCAAGGGGGCAAGAAGGACTATTCAGGGAACTACAGGTTGGTCAGTCTCAACTCTGTCCCTGAAAAGACAATGAAGTAACTGATCTTGGAAACCAATTTCTAGTAGACACTGAGGTGGACTGAAAACTGGCTGAACATTCAGGCCCAGAGTGTGACCAGGAGCAGAAAGTCTATTTGGAGACCAGTTACTAGTGGTATAGCTCCAGGGATTGACACTGGGGCCAATTCTGCTTAACATCTGTGTTAATGACCTGAACAATGAAACACAGCAAGTTTTCAGACAGTAAAAGTTTGGGTACCATGAAGAAAATTAACTCAATCCCAGCTGAAACCATGACATCCTTAAATCAGCATAATCCATAATTCTGTCCAGATCTTAAATTAGATTCTGTATACGTGTGTGTATGGACGTACACATGTATCTGTGTATCTGTTTCTGTGTGTACACTCTGTGTGTATGGTGTGTATGTATGTATAAGTATTCCATTTGCATTTGAAAAAAGACACAAAAAAACCCTCAAGCTATTGTCAACATTCAACACCAAAAAAAAAAAAAAAAAAAAAAAGAGAGAGAGAGAGAGGAAGAAAAACTGAAAATATGGTTTATGGTGTAGGTTTGTAATATGAATTCCATCAGCCTGCTTTGTATATTTACATGATGTTATCAGCCTGCTTTGTTTATTTACATGATGTGAATAAGTTCATAAAGTGGGAACTGACCTGCCAAACACCAACTGCTGACTGTAGCTTTTATGACTGTGGTCAGTTTCACTCACATCAATTAAATTTTTTAGCAGTAAGCTCTCTTTCACTCATTCTTGAAAATTCTGATACTATATTTGGGCATAATTCTAAAAAACTCACAAGGGAAACATTGTTAACTACAATTTGACAAAAACTGTAACTACTCCTTTGTATCTGACCTGCCCTACACGACACAGACTGCAGGACTACATGTTTCGGGGTACATCTCTACGTACTGTATAAGTTTTGGCTGGGACAGGGTTAATTTTCTTCATAGTAGCTCAGATCATGCTATGATTTGGATTTGTGACCAAAATAGCCTTGACAACATGATGTTTTAGCTATTGCTGAACAGTGTCTATACAGCATCAAAGCCTTCACAAAAGCCAGTTTTCATGCAGTCCTGCCAGTGAGTAGAGACTGGGGCTGCACAAGGAGTTGGGAGGGGACACAGCCAGGACAGCTGACTCCAACTGACCAAAGGGATATTCCATACCATATAATGTTTATTGTTCAGCAATAAAAGC
>NC_048895.1:95922716-95937973 GCF_011077185.1 Oxyura jamaicensis | reverse complement strand
AGGAGGGGTAGGAGGAGAGGAAGGATGTTTGGAATTGTGGTGTTTGTCTTTCCAAGTAACTGTTACGTGTTATGAAGCCTTGCTTTCTTGGAAATGGCTAAACATCTGGCTGCTGATGGGAAGTAGTGAATGAATTCCTTATTTTGCTTTAACTCCAGACGCAGCTATTGCTTTACCTGTTAGACTGTCTTTATCTCAGCCCATGAGTTTTCTCACTTTAACTCTTCCTATTCCCTTCCCTAGAGTGAGCAAATGACTTTCTGGTGCTTAGCTGCCTACAGGGATTAATCCACATCAGGTACCGGTAGTTTTGCATCATACTAACAAAAACTAATAATTCCTCTTTGTCTTTATTTTAAAAATACTTTCCACATTATGATAACAGAGAATCAAATATATTTTCCAATTATAAATGAAGCAAATTTATTTGGAATATCTGCAAAGCAGAATAAACCCACTTGTGTTCCCCTTTTCACTGTCTTCTTTGAACTGTTATTGACAGAAGACAGTGAAACAGGTAAGACCAAATCCAACCAGGAACAGAAAATTCCTAGTATGTCATTCACCTCCTCTAAAAATATCATCTTGTCTGCATTCCAGTCTTGAAAATTAAAACCTTGGAGGAACATCTCTGAAAGAAAAAAAAAATTCTAAGAGTTCTGATCAATGGTCCAAAATAAACGTATATTCATAAATAGACAATTACATTCTTCTGCATTTTTAACCTACTGCACTCTTTCAGCTAGACATGTAAGGGAACGGAATGTATTTTGTGTAGCTTTCAGTTTTCACTTTTCCTGCAGTAAAGAATAAACTTTCAGACAGGAAAGTATGCAGAAATATTGCTTAGACTAATTGTCATTTGTCTGGAATTGTGTTGTAACAGGACATACACATGTTATTTCTTGCAATTTAAATATCACTTATTGACTTGCATAAGTTGTTTTAGTTGGTATAATGAAGCTGATTAATATAAATCAAAGAGGTAAAAAAAAAAAAAAAAAAGTGGGCTTTGTGTGTTGTTATTAAAAAAACAACTCTTATTTTATAATTTGTTCATATGAATAGACATTTGATACAAGTATAATTTTTAAGCATACCTATAGTGTACAGAGTTCCTATGAAACTTTTTTCTAGTATATTAAATTAAAAATAGGACTAAGGAGACCTTTTTTTCTTTCTGCTTGATAATCCATGTTTGTTTTCCTCTAAATATAAAAAGTCAAAGTACTTGCAGGATACTGTAGCTAAAACCTTTCAAATAAATAACCTTATTCACTAGTTCTCTCTTTGTATCGAATATGATATAGTTTCAATTGAACCTAGAAACAATCAGTATCAGATATTTAGAGAAATCTGTAGACTCAGATTGACTGAAATTTAACAAATTATCTGATTATATATTGTTTAATATACTGTTCTTTACCACTAGCTGTCTTCAAGACAAAGCCTAGGTTCCAGACCTGTGCTGGAAGGACACCATGAATGAATCTTAAAGGTCTGTCTACCTCTATTCTACATAAACACCAACATTTCATAATTGTGTTTCCCAGATACTTTCTGCATGGGCCATTATACCATGTCCTAAAACACATAAAAACATATAATCAGGTATTCTGGGGGGACAGGGGAATTGGTAAAACAATAGTACATACCATTACAAAATGGCAATGCTCTGTTCCATGCTGGCTTTCCATCTGCACCAATTACACACGTTATAGTTGAAGGATCAATAATTTTATATCCAGAGTCACACTGGTAAGTAATAGTTGAACCAAGCTTAAAGTCTGTTCCAATTCTTGTCCCATTCATGATGTTTCCAGGATCAAAACAAGCTTCCCGTGGTTTTTCTGTTAAAACAAATGGAAGTAAATAAATATGCACTTTTAACTTAATATATATATATATATATATATCAAACACTGAAAGCAACCTTCAGTTTTTTTTTTTGTTTTGTTTTTTTTTTGTGTTTTTTTTTTCTAGTCAGTTTACATTTTTTCACAAGATAATTAAAATACTTTTCTTGGTTCTCTATGCTTACAAGATCATGGATGTTTGCACTAAATTTGTTTTTCCGGCCACAAAAAAATTATACAGAGAAGACCTAGCCTGCAACATTTTCTTTCTACCTTTTCTTAGTACAAATGCCCTCAGGATGAATGATTTCAATGAAGTCTAGTAATGTAGAAGAAAAGCTGATTTCTAGAAACTACAGCTTAACACTACTGTCTTTTTTAATCAAACATCATTCTCAGTACTGAATAACTTCAGGTTAAAAAGCTGCCATACTATGAAATAACTTTAAAATGTATTGTTACTTTATGTTTCACACTTAAGAACATCTAATAACTGGAGTTTGAAGTCTAATGATATAAGCACAGCAGTTATTTTCTGCCATGAGCTAAGTGGTATGAAATCTTTACATCAAAGTGAGTGTTGACATTGATTTTAACAACAGTGGGATTTTACTCATAACATATGTCAAGTTAAAATACAAAGAAGAGGGAAGGGAGAAATAATGTACATTAGAAATGACTTTGTTTCAAGAATATGATTGAGATGACTTTCAAACAGGTAGGATAAAGGGGTAGAACATTCTTTATAAAAAGGAAAAGAAAACTAAATATTATTATACAGTTGATAGCTATGCCATACTTTTATTTTTCTTAAAAAGGCTTAAATGCAACTCAGTTACTTTACAATTTATGAAAAAAAAAAATAAAAGTTACATAAGTTTTTTTTAAATAATGTTTTGCTAAATATTTGAACTCTTTAGGAGGGAAGTACACACCTAATATAAATGAGAGACAAAGTTTTTTTATTGAAAAATTCTGGAGTAAAGTTCATAGTCAAATTTTACTCCATGCCTCCTTCCCTTATTAAATGTTAATAAAGCATGTATTGTAATGAAACACTCAAGGAAATTATCAGAAAGTGAAACTTGGTGTCAATAAGTAGAAATGCAAATAAATAATTTTTTATATAAAATATTAAATAGCATGATTATATTATTGAATTACTAGGCACAAACTCCATATTGAACACAACTTTTCAAAATATGCTGTCTGCTCATATATATATATTTTATATTTCATTTAACTTACAGTTGCTTAGAGGTACATATACCAGCCTATGCTGAGAATAGAAAATAAAGCTAAAACATAATTACTTATTGTAGTTTAACATTTGTAGAGATCATCTTTTATCTCCTTATTAAGTTCTGCTCAACTTCCCATATTTTTTCTTGCAGGCCAACATCCCAAACTAATGTTTTTCCCTTATTTTATTATTATTTTTTTCTTTTTTCTTTCTTTTTTTTTTTCTTTTTTTTTTTCAGATAGGAATGAAGAGACTACATTTTGACAATTGAAATGACAACTACTTTGGGAAGGAAAGCCATGCCAACATGTAGAATAACGTGTGATGCTGGATGACAGATGCAGAATAAATATAAGAATGATGTAATAGTTCTTTTAAACCTCCCTCTACTTCATTGAAACAATACCTCTATTCTCTTTTGATATTTTTGTTCTTACATTGTTGTATTGGGTTTATGTGGCAATCCTTTGGTAGCAGAGGGCTGCAGGGGTGGCATCTGTGAGCAGAAACCAGCAGCTGTCCCATGTCAGATCAGAGCCAGCTCCAGCCGGCTCCAAAAGGGACCTGCTGCTGGCCAGAGCCGAGCCAGGGAGCGATGCTGGGTGGGCCTCTGGGAGAGCTGATTTAAGGAAGCGGACAAAAACAAACAAACAAACAAAACAAAACAAAACAAACAAACAAACGAACAAAAAAAAACTGCTGCACAACAGCAGCTGGGAGGGTGAAGAGTGAGAAGGAGCCCTGCAGCCCCCCAAGGTCAGTGCAGAAGGAGGGCAGGAGGTGCTCCAGGCACACAGCACAAGTTCCCCTGCGGCCTGTGGAGAGGCCTCTGGTGGAGCAGGCTGTCCCCCTGCAGCCCATGGGTCCCACATGGAGCAGATCTCCACGCTGCAGCCCGTGGAGGAGCCCCCGGTGGAGCAGGTGGATGTGGCCTGGAGGAGGCTGCGGCCCATGGAGAGCCCCCGCAGGAGCAGGCCCCGGGGCCGGAGCTGCAGCCTGTGGAGAGGAGCCCACGCAGGAGCAGGAGGTCTGGGGGGGAGCTGCCACCTGTGGGGGACCCATGCTGGAGCAGTTTGCTCCTGGGGGATGAACCACGTGGTACGGAGCCATGTGGGAGCAGTTCTTGAAGAGGTGCTCTTGTGGGAAGCTCATTCAGGATGAGTTCAGGAAGGATGACATCCAGTGGGAGGGACCCCACGTGGAACAGGGGCAGAGAGTGACCGTGAAGGAGCAGCAGAGACAAAGTGTTAGGGACTGACTGCAGCCCCCATTCCCTGTTCCCTTGTGCTGCTCAGGGGAGGAGATACAAGAGGGTGGATATGGGGAGGGTGTTTTTAGCTTCTTTCCGTCATTTCTCATTGCTCTAGGTTGTTAGTAATAGGCAATAAATTACATTAATCTCCCTACGTTGTCTGTTTTGCCCATGACGATAACAGGTGAGTGATCTCCCTGTTCTTATCTCAACACTTGAGCCCTTTGTATAATATTTTCTTCCCCTTTCACTTTGAAGAAGGGGAGTGAGAGAGTGGTCCTAGTGGGACTCAGCTGCCCAGCTGAGTTAAACCATCACAATTCTTTACATGTATGTTATGTTGTTTACTTCCATTACTTCCATTGTCAAGAATAAGAAGCTGAGCCTACAACTCTGCTTCTGAGAAACAGCTTGATAAATCTGAGCAGAGATGACAATCAAGCCAGAGACAGTATCTGGACCAGAAAACAAACCATCTTTTAAAGTGTGTGTGGGTGTGTGTGTATCCTTAATAAAAAGAAAATATAATCCATTCTCTGGTTAGTAATATAGACCATTAGCCCCTTCCTTCCCCCCACCTTTTCCCTACTTTTCTCTCCTGAAAACAAAAATGCAAAGGGTCTCCTGCAGACAGAATTTCTGAGAATTTCTGAGATTTCTCTCAGAAATGTGTCAACAACAAAGTGGAAGGGAAAATGTATTGGTATGTATCAGCAAGTAAGCATCAGCAGTCATGTATTCTAATTGGGTGAGACAATTCCATTATTCTACAATTCCTTTGCAAATGCTACTTTTGATGTGTATCTTCTATTGTTACTTTTTCTTCTGGAAGATAAAAATGTGCGTAAGTAATGTGAAAGAGATTTAATGAAAGAGGATATTTCTGTGTTACTCAACACAGTTACAGAAAAGAGTTTTTAAAACCTACATTGATGTAAAGGAGTACCTGCCAGTTCAGTATGAATACATCTAGAAGTAAACAGATTTGAGTCTCAATAAACCCTAAGTAACATTTCTTTCCTTTTGTATTTTTCCACATAGTATAGTGAGAACGATACCTTTATAGTCAATAGCAAATCCTGACATTCCAACAGAAGCGTCACTGCGAAAAGCCAGAAACAGACTGTTACCACTGCTTTCTATTCTTTCAGGAGCCTGTGAGCCTTGAAAACTGCCAATTAGAGGACTGTTGGAATCTTCCCCTTCATAAATATGTAGAAAATCATAACTGGGTTCCATACTGAAACTGAAAATAAAGGAAAAAGAGAATTAAGTCTTAATTTCTTTTTCATGAATTAACCACGACTATGACTGTGGCTGCCAATCTTCTGCCTAACACATTTTCTTCTCCAGAAATAAAAGTATTTTAAAACATGAACATTTACAAGCTTTAGATGGAGTTCTGCTTACCACTGAAACAAACACCTTCAGCTTTCTGTAAGATCTACTATAAGGCCATTGTGTAGGCTCTGTATACAGTAAATGAAAACGAAGCATATGTTCCCACCTATCTTAAACACTGTTCTCAAGATGGGATGAATCACAACTTGCTTAAATTAAAGGTCAAGCTTTTAGTTCACTAAACTACATGATATTAATTCCACCCATTATAAACAGAAATTCACCACCTGAGAAACAAGATGCTTTCATGTGGACAGATCTCTGTCCTGGAGCTTGTCTTTGTTCATACCCAAATTATATCAGAGAATTATTATAAATTACAATGAATAATTAATATTCTCACCACTCACTAAACCACCTACTTATTTTATAACATGTATATACTTATACAAGTATACAGATAATACAAATAGGCTGTTCTTCAGAGGAAGATAATTGAGATGAGTTCTGAGACAATATAAAGATAAAACCATGGGCTTTTATACTGTAAATGTATATAGAGGTGGATAGAAAGGAAGTATTAGGAACACTGAAAAAAACATCTGAAAGGTAAAACTACATTAAAAAAGCAGACTTAAGTGGATATTTTTCTTTCTAATTGCCTTTGTAAAATTAAAGAATAAATAAATATTTTGCTTTGCTGCAAGTATGGTAGTCAGATTTGTGTTTGTCTTTCTATTATATCAGTTAGTACTGTTATACACAAGATATTCCAAATCATGTAGGACATAAAGGGACAATAGCTGAGAAATCATCATCACACATTTGACAGTTTGTTAAGTAATATCAAATGCAAGTAGCTTCACATAATAAAAAATATTTATGCCCTATTTTCAAGAGGTATAAGAAGCCAGAAAAAAATGTTTTGAAACTCTAGCTAAGACAGTTATTTTTTAGTTGGAGTTAGAAGACAGGAATCTAGCAATCTATAGACTAGGAACAAAGAAATACAAATTGTGCTATTCTATTCTATTCTATTCTATTCTATTCTATTCTATTCTATTCTATTCTATTCTACAGAGGAATGTTTTTCAATCTTTCTGTAGCCAACACACATTTGACAAAATATATTGCATTCCTGTGTTCTTGGTCTACATTCTCATCCTATGACACTGCTGTCTTTTCAAAGCCAATTCCTTGAGAATAGTACAGGACTTAGCTGTAGCATACTGCCTGAGAATGAAAAATGTTAAATAAAATGAAGAGAAACTGATATGTTAAGAAAGTAGATTTTGCAGATGTCAAAGAAAAATCAAACAATGTATTGAAAGGATTGCAGAGAGAGATATTTCAGCATTTCCATTTCATATAAATCGGGGGGGATGTTGTGATAGTGCATTAAGTTATTTGGGTTCCAACATTAAATATATTTGTAGAACTGTCTCAATTTAATTATCTAGTACAAAAATAACAGCATGTACTCAAATACTTTTTCATTAAATATGAATCTGTATTACTTTTATGGTTCATTTATACTGCAAATATAATATTTGTTAAAAAGGAAAAGTAGCTAAAGCTTTCAATTTTGTCTGTTCAATAACCATAAATAAATATATACAGATAATAGTGATAATAATGTTGTTTTTCCCCTCCTCATTAAGATGTATTACATTTTTTTCTCAGCTTTCTGAAAATATTTACAAGATTAACAATGCCACAACCTAGAGTTTAAAATACCCTATATCACCATCAGCCATAAGAAGGATGAGAATATTCCAAGAATATTCTGTAACATCAGTCAGTTTGGTAAAAGGTAGCATCACAAACTTGGGAAGCAACTGCATAATCTTTTCTTTCAGATTTCTAAGGCAGATTTCTGTCTTGAAAACAGAATATCAAAATAAGGAAAGACTTTGGATGCCCACTGTGTACTACTAGACTGCAATTTTTTGTAAAATGTACTGGAACTGTAGCATTAACTGAAAATTCCAACACATTACTCAGAGTTGCATTCCCTAAAATAGCATTTACAGACAAATTGAAATACTGAGTAACTCTAAGTTTCTTTCATCTTACTTGAAATGAAGCATTTGAGCTGATTATTTAGGCAATCCAAGACATACTGCTTATCATGAGGTATTTTCAAAAGTGTAATTAGTGGGCAACTAATGGCATTCCTTAATGCTACTTGAAGAAATACACAAAGAACAGAATATTCATATTATTGATTATGTATTTTTCAGCTCTCTTAGGTTTGATTATTTCATTTATGTCATTGCAATATTTTATTAGAAGGCACACTGCAGTCAACCAATATTTTTTTTTTTTTAAAAAAAAGGGTGCAAAATTTACACAAAAAAAATTATCAACATCCCATTATCTTTTTCTAAAAGAATCATAATTGATCTCCACACTGCTGAAGCAGAAACATCATCGTTAGCTTAACAATCAAGTTCAGGATACAGAACCAAAGGAAAATAAATTGTGCACTTTCTACCATACATACAGCAGCCAAGATGATCATATAGACCAGATTCAAATAGAAATTATAAACTGGACACATGAATATGACTATATGAACTTCAATTTATGTTAAAAAGGAATACAACAAATATAGGTTGATGATGATATGTTGAGTAAATAAAATTTATTTAAAACAATGAGCCAACATTATCTAACATCATTTATCTCTTGACTGAGTAGACTAAAATATTACTTTTTTTTTTTTCTTTTTTTTTTTTTTTTTGTAGACCTATGCTCTCTAAGCAAATTGTATTTAACATCTATTTGTAAAAACCTTTAAAGGAATTATAGACAGAGCTTCCAGTACAGTTCAAGTCTCTACTATACAGTTAAAAAAATTTAAATCAAGCATCTCTACAACTTAACACTGTTTTTTTTTATTATTATTATTTTATTTTTTTTTATTTCATAGGTCACAGAATTATTATTATTATTATTTATTATTATTATTTTTTTTTGCTCTGGTATATATATTTGACATCAAAAGTAACATATAACTTGTCACTTTTCTTTTTCTGTTAAAACTTTACTGTTATTTTGAAGCAATGATATAGCACATATTATTTGTACACTCCAGGTCTCATCCTTGAAATATAATTAGAAGCATTAAGAAATAACAAATGATGAGAAGTGACATTTAAAATCCCATTAAACTGAGACATTCATCTAGAACTTGTACCTTTTGAATATCAAGGCAATGACAAAGTCGGGGTTTACTTTTATTCTCCAGTCACATTCTTTCCCAGGAGGATATGCTTGTGGATAGTTAGGTGATAAAATAACTCCTGCTGGGCCTGTCAGGTTTCCTCCACATGCAGCTGTCACAATGTAAAAAGAAATGGGAATATGGTCATATGTTAAATTTACAAGTGTTTGTTAGCTGTTAAATAGGAGTAAATAAACATTTGAACATTCCCATTTGTATTTTCCAAAAATGAAATGTGCTCTCTTCATATTCAAAAGAAGCACAAGAAAAGCTCTTCCTAAAAGAACAAAATATTAAGTCAAATAGGAATTCCTGTATATTGTTGCTGTTACTTAATCTTTATGAAACTCATCTTTATGAAACTGGAGCATTTGTTATATACTGGAAGAGGAGAAGCATTACACCAACCAAAGGAGAAACGTTACTGGACCTGGTGCTCACCAATGTGCATGAACTCATGAAAGAGGTTAAGACTGGAGGCAGTCTGGGTAGCAACAAACATGCCCTGGTTGAGTTTGTGATCTCAAGTAATGTGGGCCTGGCAAAGAGCAAAGTCAAGAACTTGAACTTTAGAAGAGTGAGCTTACAGCTGTCTAAATAATTAATTTAAATTAATTATTTCTGTCAGACATTGTCAATTTCAAACGTTCATAAAGTTTGAAGAATAGAGTGAGAAAATGACAACCAAAAATAGCGTTATTCTTAAGAATGTGGTTGTTGGTGACCATAAGTATGAAATAACTGGTTTCTCCAGAGAGCATTACTCCAGCATTAGAATCCTATGCCCACCGGCTGAACACGAAATATGATCTGTATTAATTTTAAAAAGAGAATAATATTTCGGCTAATTACCTATGCATGTAGGAGGATCCGGTTGCCAGAAGAATCGGTTATTCAGTTGTACACATGTAATTTTAGCTTGTCCTTGAAGTTGATAGCCAGGGTCACATTGAAAGGTGGTTGTATCCCCAGGCTCCCTGCTGTCTCCGTATCTAGTGCCATTTTGTGGTGTCCCAGGATCATTACAGGTTGATGCAATAGAAGCTGTTCGGGAATCATGAAATAAAAGCTTTAAGAAGTAGATAATAAACATCTTTACTTAAAAGCACATTATTTTTGCAAGTGCATTCCAAACAAGGCAATAGTATTTACTTATTAGTTAACACAGGAATGCTTTCTGATTTTCTTTGTCTATGAGGATTTGCCCACTGAGATGCATCATGATTATGTTGGCTTCCTGCCAGTTTTCTTACTATGAAATATGGCCTGAGAGGAAATAAACACAAGCTTTTCTTCTTCTTCATTTGTTAATACACCAAAAGAGCTGGTAACTCATTTTCTCATTTTAATGTTTCAGTTATCAAAGTAAATTTCTCTATGCACTTTGATGCCTTTTTACACAGCAGAGTAAATAACACAATGTAAATTATATTGTTTTATACTCTTAATATTCTTCAGTGTGCAAATGCTATGTTTGCCTACCTGGCTGAATCAAATAGCAGTTTTATGTAGCCCTGTATTTCCCTTTTCAGGGGCAAGCAACTTAATCAGAGTATGCTAAAACTCAGTCTAAGTAAAATATCTCTCATATGTTCAACCTCTTGAGTTTGTATATAGATTTTGCTTTTGTCCTTGTTTTGGCTGGGATAGAGTTATTTTTCCTCCTAGTAGCTGGTTTGTTGCTGTGTTTTGGATTTAAAATAATGCTGATAACACACCAATGTATTAGTTGTTGCAGAGCAGTGTTTACACAGATCCAAGGACTTTTCAGCTCCTCCTGCTGCCCTGCCAGCAAGGTGGGGGTGCACAAGGACTGGGAGGGGACACAGCCAGAGGACTCCAGATTGCTCCACCCAACCATGTCCTTTTTAAAGAACTTTGCACAACTGTGAGCAGGTAGGTCTAAAACCTAGTGTCACAATCAGTATTGGTGGGCATCTACAGGTAAGACCCTATACCATTTTCACCATCTTCATTCAGTTAAGTTTAATCTTTGTGAACCCAGATTAAAGACATTTTAAAAATCTACTCCCCCACATCCTTCTGCTCATCTCTACCAGAAGGTATAATCCTTGTAAATTGTGAAATATCAACAATAATGTCTTTTTTTTTTTTTTAAATTAATATAAACTATGTATATTTTCTTGCATGCTCATACATCAGACAGTTGATTCATTCTTAAACTGATTCACAGCCACCGCAACTCTAAATCTGATGTCCTTTCAAGGTGTAATTTTGTTCTGATTATCAGACCAATAAGGACAATTCAGAGATAAAATGATGTAAATTATTAAAAGTGTATATGCCATTGTTAAAACTGTTTTTTAATACTTTATTTGTTCATAAGTTACATTCTCCTACACTCTGGGAAAGCAGTGGCTATGTCTTTCAGTATTTTGAGCAGTATGTAGCACATCAAGCATTTAAGTTATAGGAAAGTACTACAAATTACAGGTCAAAAACACTAGGAACATAAATGTAATTATATTGTGCTTCATGAATGGCTTCTATTACTACAAACAGAGGTGCAAAGTGTCTTCCAAACTACATTATATAAATGTAGTTTTTACAAACTACATTATATAAATGACTCTGAGAAAAATCCTGGCCTTTCTTTTTCACTTTTTTTTCTCATCTCTGGAACTCCTTTAAGCAAAAACACACACAGAGCCAAACTACAAAATGAAATGCTATGACTGTTACACAATAGTAATATGTATAGGGTATCCATATAATTGGAATTAGACTGAGGCTTTCTTTGCAACATGAACAAATACGCTAACACAAACAAAATTATAAACACAGAAGCACTAAAGAAAAATAGTTTGTGGGCAGTTTGCTGCCACTGAGAATTGGCAGTCATTTTTTCAATGTTTGGTCTCCTGTAACAATCATTGCCAATAGTTTATGCTGGAATGAGAACAAATTGAGAATCTTTATTATTAGAATTAACTTGCAAGTCAGTGCCAAAAAAATGGCCTGTAAAACAAGTGAAAGAGAAATAGAAAGGAATATGTCTGCATGTAATGGATTCCAGCTCTAGATTTCCACTGACCACAATGTAGGTCAAACATGGACATATGCACACTGACAAATAAATTTAGCGATCTTCATCTAAAATTGCACTACATCTCAAATTTAAATCCATTTTCTTTAGGAAAGAATTAGAATTTATTTTGGTTGCATTATTAAATTAATTATTTTTCTTAATTTTTTGAAGGGTTTGAAGCACTTTTTAAAATCAAGGAATCAAAGAATATACCTCTTATAAATTATGTAAGTTAGTAGTCAGTTCATGCTTCCTGCTCTGTTTATTTGTTTGATTGTTTTTTATTTCCTTATTTTGTTTTCCTGTTTAAATCCCAGTAAACGTTATTATTTCATTAATAGATGTTTTAAAATCATTCCCAGAAGAAAAGTAAAAAGCTGCTGATAAAAAAACTACTACCAAAATGCAGTCTTTGTGACCAGAAACTGCAAAGCATCTATTATCTGTATTAATGGATGCATTTACTCCTTCTCTCCACACCAAGACCACTACAAAAACAAAAAACAAACAACAACAACAAAAACAGCAATTAAACATTAAAAAAACTGAAACAGTTACCAAGTTGTACAAATGGATTTTTTTTTTCAACCTTGAAAAAAAAATAATTTTTGTGGGTTTAGTGTTTTTAGCCCTTTGAAATCAAAAATGTCAATTGATAATGGCCCAATAAGAAAATAAAAATCTTACTGAAAAATACTTGCAATAAAACCCATAATTTGTATTGACCTGAGGTGATCTTCTGAAATAATGAAATTATCTACAATTTTGTTTTCAGTGTGGTCTAGTATAACTGTGTTCTAAATTTGCAGTAGAGAGAAAGGTTGAAAAACAAATGAGCAAGATGAGAAACAAACCAAAAAGGAAGAAAAGGTGAACCTTATTAAAAAGGTTTTATGTGTACTCTAGCAAATAGGTGGCCACTTGGACAAATCACAGAAATTGTAAAACATGCCTAGATTAAAATTCCTGGATTATGATAACTAACATACTACAAATACTGGACTCTGTTTATCATTTTATTATTTGTCATTTCTTGACTTTGTTTCCACTCCAAAGTAACACATATTATACACCTTGAGATCATTCCTATTTCTAAATTAAGCAAAAGACAATGGTGTTGGGTGTTGGGTTTTTGTTTGTTTATTTGTTTGTTTTTGTTTTTATTTGACAGTGGCAGACTTTTTCACCAGAATTTATGAGCATCAATTCAAGAACTAAAGTAATGGTTATTACTGCTAATGAGTACTGTGTAAGCACTCCCCAGGCACCACTCTGACAATTTACCTGACATCCCATAGTAGTGCAGTTTACTTAATGTATACTTGGCCAAAAGAGAGCAAAAGCATGACCATGACCTCAGAAAAGTTATTTACTATTTGACAGACAACAGCTCAAAAAAAATGGGTCACTTGTACATATCTGTTAAAGAGCAAAACTATTTTAAGTATATAAGTATATGACAATCTCATTAGTTAGCATTTTTTTTTCAATAAATCTTTGACTACCTTCATTTTTTCATTAAAAGGTTATGCAAAATAATACCTCAGCAATCAACAATTTTTCCCATTTCAACTGTGTCAAGCATGTACCAATCATGAAGGACTGATGCCTTTTAAAATTTATTTTCACTGTTAGTCCCCATTTCTCACATAGGAAGTTCTAAATTTTAAAAATAACCAGGCATTTAATAAGCACCAAAACACTCTTTACACTTTTGTTCTTGCAGCTTCAGAAGTTATTTTCTGTATTGGAAAACAGCAACCTTTTCATCATGCCAAATACACTTGATCCTAATTAAACAAAACATCAGACATTTAAGCACTGATGTGTCATCTAGTAAAGCGAACATTTAGACAGACTGTCAACTCTTCAACATTTCATCTCTTTTCTAAGTTGTTTTACTTCCCAAGATTCCCAAGACTGTAACTGCATGAAAATTAAAAATCTGTTCTCACTTTACTTGGTATTATGAAAATACCTAAAGAGTATAGATGTTATATGCATTAGTAAGTAATCCAGATATTAAAAATCACTAGCTCTTCTGTTATCTATCTCATTTAATAACAGGCTTTTTTCTTCTCGGTCCACATACTAATATATAGCCATGCAATTAATATCCATCATACATACTTATGGGAAATGGCATGTTCATTCTGTGTTGTGACAATGCCATATAAAATTGTAAAAAATATGAGGAATTCAGAGATTTGAAGCTGAACACAATTAGAACCATAGAATCATAGAACCATATAGGTTGGAAAAGACCTTCCATAAGATCTGAACATTAGGGCTGACTTACTACGCCCCATCACTAAACCATGTCCTTTGCCACATCCACACATCTCTTAAATACCTCTAGGGATGAGGATTCCACCACTTCCCTGGGCAGACTGTTCAAATGCCTAACCACTCTTTCTGTGAAGAAATTCTTCCTGATATCCACTCTAAACCTCCCTTTGCACAACCTTGCTAGTGTCCTATCGCTTGTCACCTGAGAAAAAAGACGAACACCCACCTCACTACAACTTCCTTTCAGGTATTTGTGGAGTGTGATGAGGTCTCCCTTCAGCCTTTTCCTCAAGACTAAACAATTCCAGCTCCCTCAGCTGCTACCCTCACATGTATTTAACAAAATCAAAGATTATTGATAAAAATCTTGGCAGCAGAACTCGCTGACAAGTCTGTGCCCTGTGGAACACCACTGGTGGTGACCAGCTGCCACTGGATTGGGCACCATTCACCATGACTCTTGGAGCTCAGGTATCTACCCAGCTCTTCACCCAGCAAACTGGACACCTCTCCAACCCATGAGTAGCCAGTTTCTTCAGGAGAACGCTATGGGAAACGGTGTCAAATTAAAACATACATGATGTAAAGCAGGGAAAGCAGTAACTACATTTATGACTTAAGGATGCTAAGACAAAACTAAGCTATGTAGTTAGACTGTTTTAGAAACGACTGAGAAGAATTAAGGTATTTTCCAACCTAAATGGTTCTGATTCTAAAATGGCAAAACCAAGAGGGGGGATTTGATTTCCATTTAACTGGCAAAGAACTCAATTGCTGCTTCCGAGTTTTTGCACATGTTCTGTGCAGTAAACTACATGATACTCCACGTTTACAGTCCCATTCTGTACAGATTTCACCTCTGCTACTCTCTGTTTCACCTCTTCAGCATAGGACATGCTTTTGTGTACACAGTTGATGGAATCAGAAGTGCCAGAAGAACGGGCAGCTGGAAAAGAAAGAAAGAAAGAAAGAAAGAAAGAAAGAAAGAAAGAAAGAAA
>NC_048895.1:95908751-95922706 GCF_011077185.1 Oxyura jamaicensis | reverse complement strand
AAAGAAAGAAAGAAAGAAAGAAAGAAAGAAAGAAAGAAAGAAAGAAAAAGGTGCCTAGGGAGTTTTCAGACCTCCATATGTCAGCAGCCACTGCGTTAAGCTTCTCTATTTTGAATTTAATAATCTTCCAGAATGCCAATTTGGATCTTGTTTTGGATTTGGCCCCCAAACTACATTTTCTACAGTTAATTTAAAACTTCACTGAAAATCAATAGGGTACTGTTTTTGAGAGTATGACCCACTGTATTATTGGTGTGTCTGTAGCCTTGTGATTAATATGTTAGAGCTGTGCCTAATTTATCTTTCATCTGAAGGACACTTCATCTTTGATCAGTTTGTTTACCTTGTAATCTGTTGTACAAGAAAAAAAAAATCATCACCTTCATCTATACTGTTTGTATCATGCCTCTAGTAAGCCATTTGCTTCAGTGTTTTGCTGCAGACTTTTTTCTTTTTTTTTTTTTCCTACTCTATGTAGTAATAAAAATAATGAAATCTTGGGAATTAG
Source organism: Oxyura jamaicensis (assembly GCF_011077185.1). Classification (NCBI taxonomy): domain Eukaryota; kingdom Metazoa; phylum Chordata; class Aves; order Anseriformes; family Anatidae; genus Oxyura; species Oxyura jamaicensis. Next base: position 95,922,198 of record NC_048895.1, on the reverse strand, counting down.
GTTTGTAAACTGCAGGTCATGCAGAAGCTTCATGTGTTTTGACATGAGTACTTGCATAATAAATTTGAGAAGGATTTTGGCATATCAAAACTGAGACATTGTACATAGGATTTGCAGCAATTTCAGACTAACAACCACTTCCATCGGTGAAAGAATAGTATTTAGTCTCTAACAAGCATCTTATGCAACATACATAAACATGCACACTAGCAACTGAAAATCAGTAAATGTCTTGCACTGTCCAGTACCGTAACAAAAAACAAACAAACAAACAAACAAAAAAACCATAAATGCTAATTCCACCTGTTTTTTGAAGTCTGAAGTACAAAAGCCCACAAGTTTAAAGGAGGTAACCAAAGTAACCTACAGACTTCATTTTTGCATAGTTCTACAGGAACCAAATGAAGAACTGCTGCCTCTTATGAGGCTGAGGATGCCTTACCAGGCTATGGATTAGATGATGGATACAAATTATTTTCCGTGCTAATGAAACTGTTATTGTGGGCATGTAATGCAACATTTATAGCACCACAGAAAGCAAAAGACTGAACTATGGAGTACGATTAAATTACAAACTTCAAAAGGGCGTCCAACTGCTTAACTACTTTACCAAGAGATGTCTAAATGCATTTTATTTTCTTTGAACTCAAAAAATTAGTTAGTATATATGCACATTTAAATCTATTCTAAAATGTATTTTTGTGCTAAATCCCTTTTCTTCTCATGATGAAACCTAGCAATGAAAATTTTGTCACTGAAACGCTTGTGCTTAAATACAGTTGCTCAAACCATTAGGGAAGTAACTAAAATTTATCTCAGCAATAAATGAACAATTTACAAGACAAGAGTACCCTAACAGTTCAAGATATGTAACGCAGTTCCCATAAAAAAAATCTGTAAACAGACAAGTGATCAAATGGAATTACAAGCTGGACATAAGCAGATATTATTGCTTAAATAGATGTCAAATTAAGCACAATGTTATTAGGAGCTATCAAAATTAGAACAACTGATGCTTAAGTTCTTTTCAGGGGAAGAAAGATATCAACAGATGTGTCAACATCAGAAACAGAAATTTCCAAATAACTGTTTTAATTGACTGATTGCTATAATTTTGTTGTTGTTGTTGCTGCTGTTTTTAATTTTTATTGCCATAACTGATTCTTTGTATTGTTAACAGAATGATTTATTCAGGAATGTTTACTCTGTTAGACTGTTGGAGGAGAGCTGCTGTGTTAGGTATTATTGAAATAAAGCTGAGTCTGTAAGAATGGCAATACGACTAATCCCTGCCTGACAATGGCGTTCCTGTCATCTGCTACTTCTACTGGTACTTGTTAATATCAGGTAAACAAATTGTATAACCATACAATAAATAAGTTCTTAGTGAAACAAGATCCAGGTCAATAAAAGCAATGTGAAAGCATTGGATCCAATTTCTTTCAAAAGTCTAGAGTTTAAGCAAGATTGATCTGCTTCAATATAGATGGCTAGTCTCGTTTGAGATGCCTTACAATATCCAAGGTAACGGGCACAGGCACAGCACTGAAAGATATGACCAAGGACTTATGGGTATATGACCTTTTGGAGTGGCAGATGGACACCAGATGGGATATTCTACAGTACCTCAAACAGAAATAGATACCTGTGATAAGGCAATTAATCACAACCTATTGCATTCTATGATTTTATTAGGACCTGAGGAAACAGCACCAAGCTGCAACAGGGGAGGGTCAGGCTGGGTGTTAGGAAAAGGTTCCTCACCGAGAGGGTGGTTCGGCACTGGGACAAGCTCCCCAGGGACGTGGTCACAGCACTGAGCCTGGCAGAGTTCAAGAAGCGTTTAGACAATGCTCTCAGACACATGGTCTGATTTTTGGGGTGGTCCTGTGTGGACCCAGGAGTTGGATTCGATGATCCTTGTGGGTCTCTTCCAACTCATAGTCTATGATTTTATGATTCTGTAACCTTATGGTAGGATTCATATCATTGACCCTTAGATGTCTAGAATTTTTAAATTTAATATGCATTTCTGTAACTAGACTTACAGGTGATGGAAGAAAAAGAGGGAAAAAAAAAAAAAAAAGGAAATTTCAAAAGGAAGTTTATCGCATTTACCTTAGACACTTAGGACAAAATTAAGCCAGGTTAGAAAACTTATTTTTAATGATTAAATTAGATTTGATTTTTTAATTTTTTATTTTATTTTATTTTTGCTGCTTGTAACTGTGTTTCTTTGGGAAAAGTAAGACAATTACCAAATATATCTATACCCTTCTTGTGTTCACTTTCTGTATCATGACAAGAAAGAGTTGGTTGACATCTCTGGCTTGTAATACATAGTTTAAATGTATTTAACCCCTAGAGTAAAGGTCAGTTTTGTACAGTGAACTCCATTTTTTTTGTCCTTTTACGCATGATTAAATGGTAATTAGGTTTTAATGAAAAGCATTAGGCTGATTACAATTAACATAATCATTCTTGTCAGTTCATGTCCTCATGCTCTGCATGCTGAGCTGATTGGGCAAGACAAGGCACTTTTAATAGCGTTCAAATGTTTTATGAGCTTCAGCCATTTACATTTTTCCCTTAAAAGCACATCTAAGTACATGCACAATCAACAGTAAGTAATTCATAGGTGATTGTTTTCTGATCTACCTCAAACTGTACTTCAACAGTGCATCTTTTTTAGACAGATGCAACAACAGCATTCTTGCTGCAAAGTATAGAAAGCAGGTAATGAGCACCTTTGCAGCACTGCAAAATAAATTCTCAACTGGAGGCTAGCATTTCAATGCTTTCATTTTAAACTGTTCATTTGGCCTGATACTCTCAGAAGTATATCCTTCCTGTGATGCTGTAAGTGGATATTCATTGACATAGACACTCATTCCAATTGCATAACAGATGCATGCCATTTAACATGCCATACCGAAGTTGCATGTGTCAGAATTCCAGATTCCTGAAGGTTTTCCAAGCCTGTGCAATTCTGCATCTGAAGTTTACTTTTTGTAATTCATGTTTAATTACAATATGCTCATTAATTAAAGCATCACCTGAAAATCTATCAAGTGACAGACACAGAGACTCAAAACTAGAGCAGTTACCTTCATAGACTTATAGTGAAACATCTGCATCATCTGCAATTACCAGAGAAGTTCAAGCAACTTAATACTTTTTTTTATTATTATTATTCATTCAGTTAGAAACTACTAAAGAACTAAATTTTCAACATTCTTTGCAGCTTTACTATAAACTGATATATAGTTTGAACACATGAATAGTAAAGCATGCAAAGATCCTACATATGCATAGTTTAATCAGTTCAAATCCTTTACAGATCAAGGCCACAGTAGTGTGCTTATTGCCTCAAGGAGACTAAATAAACTAAGCCCTCATTTTTAGATGAAATAATTTAACATTGACTTTAACATATTTCTTAAATCCTATTTTTTACTCTATACACTCAAAAAAAAATAAGGAAAACATTCTGCTTGCCAAGCAGGGTGAATGAAACTTTAATATTATTTTCTCTTTACTTTAGCTGAGACATTCAGTTCTTCACCACTAACTCCAATTAATTCTGGTAAGACATACACTGCAATTGCCAGCATAATCACCGAGTGTATCCATCAGGTATGCTAACATGACAAAATCAGTTCTTCACCCTTAAGGCATTGTTTCTTATTTACTATAAGTGTCATTGAAGGTCAAAGAATACATACTAACTTGTTGGCAAATCTAACAGCTTAAATATTTTCCTCCTTTCAAAATGTATGCATAAAATTATAGATACTTTTGATGTAACGTAAGATGCGTTTGCTAACTCTAACAGAGTAAAAACAAACAATCAAACAACAAAAAAAACCTTCACTTTAAATGTAAAATTTAACTTTTTCAAACAACATGGAAAACAGCATATTGTGTAGCACACAGGTCAGAAATTTTAGAAACATTTATTGTCCTCTTTTTTTTCATCATTTTGAATACTTTTAACCAGGTGTCTTAGGGTTAAACTGTCTGTGGTTTGGGACACAACATTCAGAAAAAAATAAACAAAGTAAACAGGGAAGTTTCAAATGCATTATTAAGAGTCTAGTAAATTCCAGAAGCAAATTTTCTCATGCAGAAATAGTCACTGAAAGCTTATTAGTGCCCTTTACTTCTGAATGATATCACTTGCAGAGAAGGTTTTAAATAATACTTCTGCTCTCATACGTTTTATTAATTCATACTTTTTGTATGTTCATACCTTACATACTTCAGAGCTAGACATATAAGGATGCAATGACTGAGTCAAAGACAACAGTACAATGGCACAACAGCACAATGGTACAATGGTCTCCTTGCAGTCCTACCCTCAGTGTTTACCACTTCAGTCACAGTATCATGTGACTGAACACACATACTCAGTTTTACAATATTGATCTTATTATACTGCATACAGAAGGGCTGTTACTTTAGCCCTGAATATGTGTGATCAGTTCCATAGAGATTGTTTTTTTTTTATGTATTTCAGTATCTTTATATATATTTTATTATTCAGTGTAATTGTTTACATAAACAGCGGTTAAGGTCATAAAATGATGCATTAGGTGGTGTGAGTGAAAAAAGAAAAATAAACAGAAAATATGAACACTAAATAATGTAAGATGTTATTAGGTAGCACTGGTGGGAATACTTAAAAACCCTGAAGGAAACTCATGCATATGCAAACCCATTTTGACTTGTTAGACAATGTTGATTATATAATACTGGCCATGATTTTGCTATACATAGCAAGGAATAAGAAAACATACTGACACAAAGCAAGTCCAAATAATTTACCTTAGTTGTAGCTATCTGCCTAAGTATACGGATTAAAATAATATAATCTTTTGGTAAGGACAGAGGAAGTTCTAAAATGAGAAACAATTCACACAGATAAGAATAATATATGTAAATATTGCATATAATATTGCATTTGAGATACAAAAATATTTACATACTTGAAAACTGAATGGAGAAGCCTGATTTGCTGATGAAGAAGTCACTGTCAAACTGTAATGTCAATGAGTTGAAAGTGCTGTGAATATCCTCTGGAAGGGCTGAGCCACTCCATTCTTTAAGCAATATGCTACTTTCAATGGGCCCATCCCATACCTTCAAGATGTCATGAGCAACCTCAGTGTCAAAAACAATAAAATGCAGGCTGCAAAGAAAAAGTAAAAGCCCTGTATATTACTGATTAAACACAATTACATAAAACTCCAAGCAATCAAGCTGTTCTTAGTTTTGAAATGCTATTTCTGTTTCAGGACGCAGGAAGGCTTGGTTGTCCTGAAGCGTTATCCATTTTTCTTGTTCGGTTAGCTGATCTCATAAGAGCAATACTGTTGTGTAATACAAATGCTTTAATTACAAAAAAACACCATTATGATACAGCACTCGTTCTATAAATTAACCTCTTTTTATCATAGATATTTTAAAGGATAAGAACTATATTTTCATCAAAGATTACCTTTATTTATTCAAATGCGGATACCAAGAACACAGATTGAACTGAATTATATGAAACTGAAAAAAGCAGTAGCTACTGGACATAGCACAGGAAATTCAGTCTGTATGGCATTTGTTTTTCTTTAAAAAAAGTAAAAATTATATTAATCCATTTTTCGCTTATGCCAACATCCATAAAACATTAAATTAATATATTGGAATACTCCAATATGTATTTATTTCCAAATTAAATATTAGATTTAGAAATATGTTCAGGAATGCTATGTTATTAGTCAAAACCTGTACATTTACTTCAAATTCTGTATATTTTTAACATTGAAGAAATTGAATAGCTAAATATAAAACCCCCTTTTTTATTTTAAATACTCATGTGTTGATATTTCTTAATTACATTTGCCATTTGTCCACATAAAATAAATAATTAAATAGCTTACTCTTTGTTAACTTTTTGCACAAAAATAACAAAATAGCTAATGTGCTCAAGTAATATATCTCAGTTATATATCATTAATTATATTAGTATCAAGAATCTCTTTTTAATGACAGCAATTATATTGATTCGATTTTTTTGTTTTGTTACATTCTTGTTTTAATTTCAACTTTCTGTTATCAATGGACAAATCAGCTTGAATATTAGAAGAATCTGACAATTCAAAGTTTTGATTGTGTGTTACTACAGGAAAACTGAGCTAAAAGAATCTTTAAATATCCATATTCCTTCCACTTTGAGTGATTCAGCTACGTGTCAACTGCAGAGTATGACAATCTTTCTTGTCAAGATAAACTGATGAGGAAAAACTGTTTTAAAAGTTCTTGTATTACCTCTTTCCTTTTGCCTGAGTTCTTGAATTTTTCCATTAGTTTTCCATAAATTATTACAGAAATAAAAATGTAGATTCTTGGCATGTCTATGCAGTTCTTAGCATGTACTTTCATTGTGTTCAGTAGTCATCATTTGTGCTTCCCTTTTGTAATTTTCTTATTCCATATTTTTTTTCTGTTATGCTGCCTGGTTCATGTGGAGAAATCTACCAGTCCTTATGTATTAAACATTCTCTCAGTCCTGTGCAAATTTCTTTTTAAAGCCCTGTTATTTCTCTTAAATTTGTTTATTCTCAAAGTTTTCTGAGATGTTGATGGTCTTACTTCAACTGATTATGGGGAAAATATGATACTTGCATACTTCAAAATGTTATAAATTTTAATAATATGATGGAAGTGAGCAGGAATAAAAGATTAAAGCCTGTCAGAGTTGTATACAAAGGGCTTATCTTTTCTTATGCTGCTATTAATTGTCAAATCCTCATCACAACAAAGCATCCATGACAAAGTCTCCTACTAGATAACCAACAATGTCCAAGATGCCTGATGTCCACGCACTCCTGGCAGAGACTCAGGCATTTTAGGTTTGTTTGAAGTAATTTATTCAAGAAAGAAATTGTTGAATAATTATATTTTATTTACAACAAGTTGTTACATTGAATGTGACAGTAAGATATATATATATAAAAAAATGGCATTACAATGAGTCAAGGGAAGAATTTTGAAACCACATCTGACAGCTTGGCACTTAGCTTGTTTACAGTTAGAAAAACACATAGCAGTTCAACACAGATGATTTATAGGCTATACTATCTATCGGAATTCACAGTTAAGAATTAGATGCCTAGGTGTCCCCTGTACAATTTACTTACAGAGGTTCCCTAGAGGAGTGGTACTCATAAATGCCAGCATGACAAGCATCAACTTTATTACTATAAGAAGGTGTCAATAAACAACAAAAAAATGTAGAAGAGTGTGAGTATATAAGGCATAGAATATAATTTACAAAATACTAAAGTAAACAATAAGTACTGAAATTAAGCATGTACCTTATTGTCTTTCCTGGATCTGCTTCAATAATCCAAGTGCAATGAAGATTATTGTCATATGGTGCTGGGTAACCTGGGGACAAAATGCGCCCCGATGTGGCAGCATGAATTCGTCCACCACACTCAGCTACAAAATAAATAAGGATTGCATTGATTATTTTTAAGTAGACCATAATACTTGCATTTCAATTTTTTTTTTTCTGTTTCATATCTCTACATCTTCTAACAAGGTAACAGGTAACATAATTTCTCTGAAGTAACATTATAAACCAGTACATTTGCATACAAACCAGGATATGTACACAAGTTAAAAATGCACATATAACAATCTCTTTCCTGACTTGCTATAAAGTAATAAATCATACTTATGTGATTAAGATGCTTTACAGAGTATTTCAATATGAACTGAGACTACAAAAGCACAATTTTAGCATCAGCAAGACAGCAAAAAAGCAAAGTGTTAGGAGGTTTCAGTAACATCTCATTGAACATGTTTGTCTTTCCTAAGTAACACTGAGTGCTGAAATTCAGACTTTACACACTTTCATTTTGTAATTAAAATCACTTTCTCACTTGTCCTAGTATCAAAATGCTTTCAGTTTAATGGTTTGAACTTATTTCTATATATCTTTAAGTTTAATTAAATAATAAAGCAGTTAGGTATTGCCTTGCAATTTCCTTAGGTATTTAACAATTGAAATGCCATATACCCATAGGTGAGACAGTAAGTCAGAAAGCTATGATTTGAAAGTATGAACTGTTTGTTTTTAACCATTACTACTATAACTACTGTCTTAACTTTTTGGAGAGACCTATTGCAGCACAAAGTATCCAGAATCAAATGTTGCTTACTTTGCTTGTTTAGAGCATCATGCCATTATCTGGCCACTATGAAGTTGTAACCTAATGGAACTGGAACTCTGTGTAACAGTCAGGTGCCATTGAATTAAAAAGCATCAGTAACTCCACAGTTAAATAATGTTCCTGAAGTCCTACCTCAGCTACCCTAACAGCTTTGCTTCACAAGTAATGGCACTAAAAAACACTACCAGAGGGAAACTGTTCAAGCACAGCTGTCTATCACCATGTAAGACACAGATGATGGAACAAACATGGCAGTGGAACCAAATAATTTATAAGCAACAACTCCTAACAAAATGCATGCCACTGAGTCATTGCTGACAACCAAATTGTTACACAGATGGAAACTAACTGCAGAGGAAACAAGGTGAGTGATTTACTTAGCTATCCTGCTGGTTTGGTCACTCAGATCACTACATATTATTTAGGAAACCACTGCAGAAAGCTATTTCTTCAAATATCTGTTCTCTAAGTTTTCAGGTAATTTCAATTATATAAGTTGCAATAATTACCATAACAGATAACTGCATATAAAGAAATTACTGATACATTATTGTATTTACCAAATAACTCAAAATAACTCAGTGAAACCAAACTTATTTAAACTCAAACTAATTGACATATATGCTTTAAAATTCTAAGACTTTTTCAGAAACAGAATACATGTCGTGAACTTAAGGGGGATATGTTATGTTCACTGGGGAAAAAAAAAAAAGTTTCAAACATGATTCTGACAAAAATAAATAAATAAATAAATAAATAAATAAACAAAAAGGTAGTTTTCAATATGCAGAATTGGGCATATTGTAAAATCACCATCTTAAAGAATATGCTATATAAAATAAATAATTATAATTAATAGAATTATCAATCAAAAAAGACCTATAATCCTCTAAAGATGGAATTACAGGAATTCATTTTTTTTTCTATGCTGTGGCTTAGAAAATGAAATTGAATGCCAAGATCAATATAGCAATGTATCATTGAAGATTACTAGGTGTAGAATATGCTGAATATGTGCATTTATGGGCTTGATTTTTTTGGTAAATGAGATTGAAATGATAGTAAAGACAATGATGAATGTAAAAGTCACTGAAGACAGCAGCAAATATCAAATGTTGATCCAAGATACAGCAAGCAAAAAATAATAGAACTATATAAACAGGAAGACATTAAGAAAGTGTGTCTAGGTAAGAAAGCAATCTTTGAACGTTCATTACAATTTAAGAGAAAGGATGAAAAGGAAGCCTATCGAATCAGAGAAGGAAGAGAGAACAGATAGCATGGGATAAAACTGCAAAAAGAAAAGACCACATATCTAAACCTTATTAAGTAAATAAATAAAGAGAGTGAAATAATCTGCAGAAGCTTAGCTGAATTTTTAGGAATCTTCATGATAAGTTTTCTTTTGTGCAGAACAGTAGGAAACAAATGTAACAATCTAATGCAGTTAACAGACTCGTTTAGAAAGATGCACCCTTAGAAGACTTTCAGAGAGAATTGAGAGACAATGGTCTACATTTGACTTCTTAGGGAGCTAATTAACATGCCTCAGAGGTGGTTTATTGATTGAGAAACAGGAAGAGTGAGTCTATGGAAAACCCTTGCAATCCCCTTGTATGATTTTAAAGATAGGAAAAATAACAAATTGAAAGACATAAAGAGATAAAGCTACATTGGAAGATAGCATTGTGGTTGAATGAAAGCAAGAACAAACTCTATCACCAGATACTAAATGAAAAGTGATTACTCTATTGGTAACAGGACATAATTCCGCTTAGATATGAAGTGAGATCCTCAAGAAATTGGTTTTCATACAAGTGATTCCAAAAGCTTAGCAACAAATCACAGAAAACAAATCTAGTAATGCAAGGTACGAAGTCAAAGTATAAAAAAATAATAATAATAAAAAAAAGATAGGGTAGCAATAGTAAGTGGAATATAGAAGATTAAGACTATCTTGTTATCAAGAAAAGTGGAAATAAAGGTAAAGATACAGGAGTGGAGAGATCATTTCATTGCAGCAATGCAGTAAAATAAATTCTCAGCATAATAAAACGCATACTGGTCAAAAACATTTTGGAAAAGGGGTGTGAAAGGTGTTCTACAAGCAAAAATATGGGAATCTTCTAGATTCACTTGATCCTAGGTTCCCCGTCTTCCTCTTTGTCCAGGTCAGATTGGAATATACACATTTTTTTTGTTCTTTTGTTTGGAAATATTTTATGGTTGAGATATCAACACCCCAGATATAGATCATCATACTAAGAAAGGTATGATTGAACTGATTCTTACCTGTTGGTGAAAACAGACAGAAGAAAAGATTATAGAAAATTACCTTAGAGTCATTATTTCATTTAAATTAAATGGGGAGATAGACAAAGGTAGTACTAATTAAGGCTCTTCTCCAAAAAAGGGCAAATTTAGATGAAAAGGAAGCTAACCAATTAAGCTGAAAAGCTTGAGAAATTGAATGCATAGAAAATCTGGAATGTCTTTTGATCAAAATTGGAAAGAGTTATTTTGCCCTGTCATATACATTTATATATATATTCTCATACATATATTCTCATATATATGCTGTTCACTGACGTTTTTCTGGCACTTATCCTCTGGGTAAGCTGAACTTTTGAAAGAAAAGGAGCTTGCTCCTTTTCAGACTGCAGGTCTGTGAACGTGTTCAACAAGAAGTAGCTCGTGGAATGGAGACTGTGGCAATACAATACAGTAGAGAGGCAACAAGCAAGGATTCTACAGGTCAGCTGAGTTTGCTGAAAGTAGTCAGTAGCCTGCCTGCAGCAGGCAGAAGATACAAAAGCTAAGCATTAGAAGGCTAAGAAAGTAAGAAGAGCTTTCTGAAGTTCATGGGAACTTCATGTGAAACTTGTTGAACTCAGAAGTCACTGTTTCTTGTGACCTGGACTGGAAACCTAAACCAGATGATAGAAACTGCCTAGCGAAGGTACAATAGGCAACAGCTATACTGATGAGATATTTTGTGCGCCTCACACAGTACTTCTCCACTTAACATTTATGATGGTTGTAATGAAACACAGTTTTAGAGACTTGAAGACATGATCTTTAAAGGGAAGGTCTACCTCATAGCTCTGACAGACTGAACATCCTAGCATAACAACAATGTATTAGGACCAAACATAAATAATTCACCAGTGTAGCATGGCATCAGCTTCATAGAAATGAGATTCTGAAGCAATTTCTGATGTAAAAAGATAAGGTAAGAAAACATTAATTTGTTTTAGGATGTGGCTTGCTTAGCTTGTTAAATATTTATATAATGCCATAGTCTGTGACAAGATATCAGACTCAATGATACACAATATCATCAGAACCAAAGCTTTTATCAAAAACTGCCCTATTGACAGAAGTGCTGCCAGCAATTTTCTAGATCCTGCTAGCTAGCCATCTATTTCAGAGCCAGAAAAGTTATACTTGGATGGTCACAGTAAATGGTTTCTTATGTACAGTATATACCATTATAATATAAAGTACAGAAATAGTATTTTTTTTTTTTTTCCTGAAACTACAGCAGAAATCTTTCACTATCACAACCCATATTACCTATGCAAGCAGGCAAAGGTTTGTCCCAAACTCTTCGATCTCCACTTAAGCAGGTCATAAGACCACTTCCATGCATTGTATAGCCAGGATTACAGCTATATAAAATGACAGTGTCTATGAAATGTCCTTCATCTCGGATCTTGTAGCCATAATTTGGTATGCCAGGATCTTCACACTTCACTAGGTCAAAACCTGAAAATAGAAGTGGGAAGGGAAAAGAAGAAATAAAGTCACATAGATATCAAATATAAAACAAAGTATAATGCCAGTGAACTTCTTTCTAGTCTTGATGCAAATGATATTCTCATGATTCACTTAGATTAGATGTACCCACAGTGACCAAAGATAAATTATATACAAACTGGGGAAATCAGAAAATTGAAACACCAAGAACTAATTATTGATATGATATCGATTGCAGCATTATTTTATTGAAGAAACAGTATTATTTGCACTGTCCCAAAAGAGATTAGTGAGAAATTAATTATTTTGTATCACTTTATTCTTGAAATTGTATTTATTTTTTATTCATAGGAAAGGAAGCAGTATTGACCCTGTATTTGGTACTGTGTAGAAGATTTTCCTCCTTATCTAATCTCCATACCAAATCCATCACACCATAGTGGAAATTCAGGAAGCAAAAACAAAGGACACTCTAGTGTCCAGATACCACGGCTTCCACTTCTCCTCTGCTGAAAATGAATAAATAGTATTATACTCATTTTTGACTAGCATTCCCCTTTTTGGGCCGTTAACATGTGAAAGCGATAAAAGGTTTCTTCTATGCTCCCTGGCATAAGCAGTTCTACTCTGAGCAGGTACAATTTTTTCCCTATTTTACCCTTTCTTATCTGTGTTTTCTCCATACAGCAGTGCTAACTTGCAAAGGCAAAGTCTAATTTCTCCTTTTGCCTTGAGGTCCAGTTCTGGGAGCTTTATAAAAAGTGGTTCCAAATTCTTCTTTCTCAACTGCTGCCAGATTTTAGGATTCTTCCTTTATTATTGTCATGTGCCCAGCCAAAGTAATTCCAACTCTACAAATGGTTTCTCTTTTGCAGTCCTTATTTTACCGAACAGCTTCCGTCATACTTCATTATGGACTTCTAAATCAGGCTGCTGGTGTTCCTTTTAGTTTGCTGTTTGCAGCTCATTAGGTCTTTCACTAATTAGGGGACAATCAGATGTCTTGGTAAATAACTTATTGATAGATAATCTGAAATGGCAAGGAGTCTAATACCTTGCTCTGCCTCCTGTACAGATACTAAAGTTGTTTAACAACTGAGTCCTCTGAAAAAACAAACAAACAAACAAACAAACAAAAAACATTGCCTATTTTCTCATCTACATTTCTGTTCAATATGCATTACCTTAACTAAATATACGATACCAAACTATTTAGCATCATTTGTAGCTTTGTGGAATTTGTGCAATTCTCCACCCCCTGTAAAGCTCACAGATAAATTATCAAAATTTGGCCTGTGTAGGAAAGGGAAAAAAATCACTGAAATGATGACTCTGTTCATGATGAAGTGAGGAGGTTGTCTTTCTTTTTTCTCTCCTCTCCTCTCCTCTCCTCTCCTCTCCTCTCCTCTCCTCTCCTCTCCTCTCCTCTCCTCTCCTCTCCTCTCCTCTCCTCT
>NC_048895.1:95814574-95908651 GCF_011077185.1 Oxyura jamaicensis | reverse complement strand
CTCCTCTCCTCTCCTCTCCTCTCCTTTCCCCCATTTGTGGTATAATTTGTTTGTCTGAGTTACAGAATCTCCTGTCAAAAGAAAGGAATCCTACATGCCTACTTTACTCTTTCCATCTTGTAGGATTTGGGGTTTGATGTCAGCCTTTATAAATAAAGGTGAGTCTATAACTTTTGAGGGACTCCTAGAAAATACTGGGATATAATACTCTTTTATTTATTTATTTTTTTCAAAGTACCTTACTGCTTTTCTACTCCTAAATTGGACAGAAAGGTTGGGGTGATTTACTTGTTAGAATTCAGGCTGCTAAAGATCAGAGGGCTAAACCTGAACTAGTTAGCTTAGGCTATTTTCATAGTACAGAAATAAGAATCTCAACACACTAACTCTTATTTAGATAGTTGTCTAAAATCAGTCAGTACAATCAGCTTCTGGATAAACCTATTTTCAGCCTTCACTGTAAAGTGAGCCTAGGTTATTCATACAGTAGGCTATCTCAGAATTGTAATTATCTAGAGAAAAGGGATCCTACCCAAAATGAAAGATGTTCCGTCACATAAACACTGTATTTGTATCTGCTCCAGTATGTTAAGAAATGTCAAGCACCAAGACAAATTAGTACGCTCTGATCAGAACCATGCACTGTTTTAATTACCCTTCATATTGGCATGGCTATCAACAAGCTATTTCCTGGGAGCTGTCTTTAGCTCATGCAGTCTGCTACCTTGTGCTTGAGATTGTCTGGGAGAGTGCTAGATCCAAGCTAATGGCACACTAGGATTTATCCTAATATTTCATAAGTCTAGACAACCACTTTCCTCATTCATACTCATGCCCTGATAATATTTAGTTTACTGGCAGAGGTGTAGCCTATGTGTCAGAAAGAGTATGTATAATCACAGGTTGTTTTCATAAAAGGAAAATTACATCTTATGAGTACAAACAGATTATAGAGATTTAGCATTATTTCCTTGCTAAAAGATTGTCTCCCTGTGAAAATTTGTACATCCCTGTAATTTTACTTCGCTGCCAAAAAAAAAGAAACAAGCAAGCATACTCAGTTTACAGACAAAAGAGGTGGCATTCATTTTAACTTGCTCTCAACACTGATTACATAAACAGTCTTATCTAAACCAGTTGTCTTTTAGATTTAATAGTCACTTATAGGGTATGATTAATCCCATCCTAAAGCAAATGCCTAAAATAGATTGGATGAACTGTGCAATTCTAAAAAGCTCTGTTTCTCTTCATTTACTATTAAAAGAGCCAAGGTGATTAGGTCGTTCAGATGAAGTGAACTTCACAAGAAATAGCTATATTTCATTATTTGATTAAACACACAGACTTTTATTTAAAAAAAAAAAAAAAATGGAACGTGTAAGTGGTTTGACAGATGATATTTTAATGCCAATTTGACAGCATGAGCCAATGTAACATTATTTCTCTGCCACTGATTTTAGATCCTTTCCCATCCTATAGTAGGTGTGACATTTGTTTATCAGCACGTGATTGAGAGAAGAAGATTCCCTGATCAAAAAATCTACTTGAGTGCAGTGAAATAACTTTTTCATAAGAATGATATATAGTAAGAAAGCCACAAAAGAGACTGATTCTTCTCTACCTTCTACCACAAAGAATAAATGGTTGATAGGGAGAGGTAATATCTTTTATAAGACCAGTAAACACATTTAGGTGAAATGAAACAAACTGTTGGACAAACAAGCCCTTTTGGTCTACTACAGAGCCATCATCACTGCTGAAGAAGTAGTCAAGGCTGGGATAAACTTATTCTGATTTCCTATCATTTTATGCATTGCATTTACCATTCATTTTTGTACAAATGTGTAAATATAAATGAAGTAATGCCAGATTTCTTCTCCTTCTTTTTTTGCAGTGGTGCTTCTGTAGGATGATGATTTTATAAAATTAATGGTGCAATAGTGGGAGACTAAACTAGATAATTACATACTGACTCTTCGTCTTTCACCTCAGACTGGTCTAGATTAATCAGAGTAAAAATTAATGAAAATTTAGCAGATTTGCACATTTACAATTTCAATGTGAATATTATAAATGTAGATGAAGTCTCTCTAAATCTAGCACACTTTTAGAGGTCTTCTTAAAGCACCATGCTCCAAAAATGTAAAGACTTTTTCATGGATCAACAGCACAAGTCAAAGGTGAATCGTGCTTCTTTAACAGCCTCTTACCTGCTGAAACTTTATTTTATAGAATCATAGAATGGTTTGGGTTGGAAGGAGCCTTAAAGATGCCCCAATTCCAACCCCCCCCCCTGCCATGGGTAGGGAAACCTCCCACTACACCAGAATGCTCAAAGCCCCATCCAGCCTGGCCCTGAACACCTCCAGGGATGGGGCATCCACAGCTTCTCTGGGCAACCTGTGCCAGTGCCTCACCAGTGCCTCTTAGTGAAGAATTTCTTCCTAACATTTAATCTAAATCTCCCTTCTTTTAGTTTAAAACCATTCCCCCTTGCCCTATTATTATCTGCCTGAGCAAAAAGTCACTCTCCATCCTTTTTATAAGCCCCTGTTAAGTACTGACAGTCAGCTATGAGGTTTTCCAGAGCCTTCTCTTCTCTAGGCTGAACATCCCCAGCTCTCTCAGCCATTCCTCATACGAGAGGTGCTCCAGCCCTCTGATTAGCTTCATAACCCTCCTCTGGACCCACTCTAACAGCCCCACATCCTTCTTGTGCTGGGGGTCCCAGACCTCAACACAGCACTCCAGGTGGGGCTTCACGAGGGCAGAGAAGAGGGGCACAATCACCTCCCTCAGCCTGCTGGCCACTACTCTGTTGATGCAGCCCAGGATGCAGTTAGCCTTCTGGGCTGCAAGCATGCACTGCTGACTCATGTCGAGCTTTTGGCTGGCTCATGTTGGAGGTATTTCCGTATCTCTAAATGACAAAATACCTACACAAGTTATACATATGCAAAAACAGCTTAGCAAAGACACTGTGTCTGTCTACACAGCAGTACACATAGGAATTTCTCAACTTGTGCATGTTTCATGGGGCATGAAGTCCCTTACAGAAATATATTGCTTTTTAAAATCTTATTTTGAGACTGTGAGAGCATTTTTATCAATAAGGGAGTTAAAATTTTCTGTCAGTCTATTTTCAACTCAAATCCAATCGAATGCCTATTTAAGAGTAAAGTGTTATTTTATAAGCTGATTGTAGAGAACATAACCACTCACTGTCCTTGACATCAGAATTCAATTTCCTATTTCATACACACCCAATTGAGAAAAAAATCAACATGCAAATAAAAATATCTAACTGGAAGCAAAAACATAAGACCTAAAGTGTAAATATCCTTGGGACACTAAACCCTCCAGTACTTGCTGTTTTGTTTATATTATTCAGATATTCATAACAGAATTTACCTTGGAAAATAAATATTGATTTTAATGCCTTCTAGTTATTGCTAATTCAGGAAAAGTCCAGCAGTACTCTGATTTTTTTAGGGTTGATTTCACAATATTACACCTAGAAAAAAATACTGGGTACATTCACTGTGACAAGAGTATAATTGCTTTATGTATCTGAATAATAAATTATTCCCTGTAAGGTTAAGCAGCATAACAATTGCTGGCTTTCATACTAAATTTTCAAAATGCCACTTCAAATGCTGAAGAAAAATAAATAAATAAATAAAATGTCAGGATGGCAGTTCATAAGTTGTGGCCAAGAGTTCACTATACTTTTCCACAACCAATTCTTTGCAATAATTCTACACAAATGTAGCCTGTATGTTTTCAGGCTTCAGGCCTGTATGTTTTCAGTTGCCTTTCCAATTCTTCTCATCCAATTTCTTCCCCTTCCCAATACACACAGAAAATGTACCTTTCCATTCCCTTTTTCCCTGATGCTCTTGTACATGACCTGGTGTCGTCTGTCATATTGTTCTAAAATCTGATGAAATGTGGCAAACAGACCTTCAGTGTTAAAGTAGATGCTGCAGACGTTTACAGAAGGAAATATGGTCATGAGTTCCCTAGACTCACAGAGTTCAGGTTTACTTGACATTGAAACAAGCCAGTTGACAGAGAAATTCTGCCAATAATCTTAGTCTTGTGTAGGATTATTGGGTTGGCAGATTGCTGCCAATTATCTTATTCCTGATGTTCATTATAAGATTGTGAGAGAAATGAATGGATATAAACCACCTAAATTAAAACCAAAACAGCCAGAATACATCTAAATGATTGGACATCACCTCCTGACACTGTTTATCCAACATGATATGTTCTGTCATATTTGATATCAATAATCAGGAATGTAGAAATAGCCACTGTCAGGGTAAAAAATATTGACATGTCTGTAATTTATGTAGACTATTAATTATAAATTCTTTCAACTCCATTTCATTATGATGGGTACTGTGGTTCCAGCTACATTAGTGAGCAGTGCAGTACAGTACTCCTCTCCCTCTGCTTGAATCACTTTTTCAGTAGTTATTTTCGCCCTTACACCCATTCTTGTGCTCCCTATCTCTACCAATAAAACTAGTTGCTATTAGCTTGAAAACATACCAGTGGCTTCCTTGTGTAAACCAAGAGCTAAATATTTTTCAGAAAAGCTATTTTAAACTGGAAAAAGGTTAAACTTTATTTATGTATTACGAACAAAACAAACATTAAACTACTTGGTGTTAAATGTTAATTAAGGTCTATACTGAAATCATTACATTAATCTGATTTGATCTAAACACAGTGCACAAAAATAAGATAAGACCCTACAAATAATCATTTGTTTTACCAGCCAATACTTTGAAGAGATCCAAGAATCTCCACTCTTGCTTATTTAAATGAATGCCACAGTAATAGACAGTGGCAAGACAGTTAATACATTTTCAATATGGGATACATAGATGAAATCTGTGAGTTTATACCTATATAAAAAATTTGTACTACTGTCTTGAAAATACACCAATCTTGTTTCAAAAGTATATAATAAAGCTTTTAATGCAAAACACTGAAAATAAATGAAAGTTTAAAGATATGAAGGGCAAGATGGGGTGCAAAAATTGAAGACTGAAATATTACATTTTGACAATTAAAAATAGCAACAAGAACTTAAACATAGCACAATAAGAAAACTAATGTTGAAAAAATGAATACATTAGAACAGGTCCTGAAAACATGATGTATAGTATATCAATATAGCATATAGCATCAACATGGTGAATGTACTCATATTATATGGATAAATTAATGCTTATATTACTATGATTGTTTTAGAAGGCAAAATACTATTAAAGCTGCAATGCCATGAATCCCAATAAAACCTTACCACAAGAGAAGCCATGAGGGGCTGATTTTTCTGAATGCAAAAAAGTTTTTGTAGTTGCTATATGAAGCACTACAGGATTAAAAGCACAACACATGCAACTCCAAATACTGTCTAATCATCTCTCATGTTACTCACTATGTATGAACTATATATGTATGGACAGGGTGGGCCCTAATCAGGAAAAAGGTAATGCTGTCTTTTCATTGCAACTGGCTAAGACAGAGATCATGAATTATGTATAATGTATATGCAGTTTGTCAAAGAGATGTGGTAAAATATTTGAGGATGACTCAAAAAAAAAAAAAGGCAAAATGACATACTTAAATCCTAAATAGATGGGATTGTATTAGTTCATACATGGAAATAGTAATTTAGTTATAACAGATGTTTTAATATTAAGAAAGTAAGGTAATGTGAAAACATTGGAAAGATCAAGAACTCTGTTAGGGTTATCTAAATCTCAAGTAATTTAAGCTCATAAACACAATCTCTATGTTTTACACTGAATTATTTTTGAACTACCAAAGAGTAATTAAAAGTATGAAATGGTACTTCAGTTAATGTTCAGAGTCCATAATGGCTTTCTAAATGCATGTAAATGTCAGCAAATACTCATTCAGCAGTTGTTGCATCTTAAACATCCATAACATAATAGATTTAATTAAATCAATGCAATTTCAAAATGAGAGTTTCTGGCATTCTCATTCTGGCTTGGAACCATTTACGTGTTATTGAAACCTACAGTTGTAGAAGAAAAAAAAAAAAAAAAAAAAAAAAAAAAAGAGTCTATATTATGTACTGGAAAACGTGCCAATTACAGAACCTCTACCTAACTAGAATGATAGAAAAGTCTATAGAAAGAAAAGTGTTTGGATAATGTGACTATAGTGACACATCAGACAATTGCACAAACTTTCAAAGAGCCTAGGAAGACAACCAAGTATGGACTAGGACAAAAGTAGATCCACTTCTTTCTGTTGGATCAGTAACAACTTTGTAAGGCGGGCTGAAAAATGTTACTGTCTTTGTGACTGAACACTTTACATTCGAACACAGATCGTCTAAGAGAAACGAAAGGAACCATGTTTTTCAAGTACACTATCTAACTCTATATGCTTGTACGGCAGAGTGAGTTCACAACAACTCCAACTTCAAGTGCCTGTAGAGAGATCTTCAAGAATGCTTCATGTCTAAGCCACATTTAGTGAGGAAATGGCTGATACAGTCAGTACTTTAAAATATTCTGTAGGTTACTTGTAAGAAGAACACTGCTCTGAGATTTGGGCAGGGAGGTAGAAAGGAAAAGACGAATAACATGAACACAGACATATTTTCTTGTGTTATTTAGTACAAGGTACTTCGGTTTGTGACCCATGAAACACTTCAGGTATTACAGATGCATTCATTTCCTCATAGTCTTCTCTAGACTATTCATTTTTAAATGAAGTCACCGTGAACATAAAGGACAGATTGAAACATGCAAAAAGATTTGTTCTAACATAAAAAACAATGCGACAGACAGGACTGAAAGTTGAAGACTCCCAACATCTACAGCTGTGCTCATTCTTTCACACATTGACAGGGGGAAAACGTAAACTTCATATAGCCTTGTGGTATTGATGCCCAACACTTCTGAAAATAAAGGTTTTAATGTATTGTGGTGAACAACTTAGATAATGAGAAACACATAAATACTGTCTACCTGTGATCACTGTCTTAACCAATTTTCCCCACCTAGGAAGTTTACAGAAGTGGAAGGAATAACAATAAATAGGATTATAGCATTCATCTTCCTTAATTACCTGTCTTCTGCATAGTCTTATTCTCTCTGCTTTCTATATGCATCCCTAATTCTGCTCATATATCATATACACATAGTTTTGGCAGGGTAATTTTAATATTATGCATAAACTTTTAAAGAATAATCTTAATTTTATTTTTAAATAACTTTCTTACTCTTTTAAGTAATTAGAATGATTATTTTGATTAATTAAAACATTGTTCCCTCTTTCTTGCTGATCTTCAACTGTAAAAAAAATAACTAGATTGTAAAGCAATAAGCTTAATCTGTTGAAATATAAACAATTCTTTCACATAATGAAGAGAAGGGAGAAAACATTAATATTCCTATATCTGAGCTGTTAAAATCCTTACAAGAAAATTCTGGATAAATCTTTTTTTTTTTTTTTTTTTTTTTTCCCAAAGCTGAGTTTGTTTTTGTTTTTTTTTGTTTTTTTTTTTTCCTTATGTTTTTTATAAACCAATAAATTTCAAAATAAAATAAATGGATAGAATTAACACATATCAGCGTTGCTTCTGTCTAACAGTATGAGAAGTATGAAACAAAATGATATGTTTACATTTGTGTTGCTTAGATTTTCTAATTAGAATGAACAATGAGGCACCAAAAAGATCCTACAGCTCTACATTTGAATTGCAGCAAGAAGAGGTTGCAAGAAAGTTAATCATCCTAAATTCAGATCAACTACCTGACTTAAGGAACTGCTTATCCAAGACAATTGTCTGGGTAATAATGGCAGGGGTTGCCCTTTTGTCATACTCATTAACTGCAGCTTATCTTTCCCAAAGAGAGGGTTGAACCCAGAATTCCAAACTGAAAATAAACATTTTTCATCTAATATAAGGCCAAAGTAGGCAGAAAGGTATTAGGAAAGAAGAAACAGATAATGACATTTCTGTTCAAGAGTCCTAAGCTTTCAGAAAGGAACTTTTGCTGGTTGGAAAATTCTTACAATTACAGCAGTGGTTATATATATGTGTGTGTGTATGTATGACAGGAATACTACTTTCCACTCATGTGAAACTTGGAAAAGAGCCTCCAACAGAAAATGATTTCTAGGCTAAGTTCTATGTGATGCTGAAGGGCATTCAACACTAAAAGCCAATAGCCCTTCTGTGAAAAGCAGAGGAAAAGTGAAAACTTTTGGAACAAATTCCAGACAAAAACAGTAAATCCAAGTGCACATAAATGTAATGGCAAAGTCTATGTATAATGGCTTTATAGAAATAGATTAGAAAAAAAAAAAAAAAAAAAAAAAAAAAAAGAGGGAGAGAAAAAAAAATCAGTTTGAGGGTTTAAAGAAGGTAAAAAAGTTCTGTCCTTCAAGACATGTTATTGAAGAATTCATTGAAAATGTATGTTCCCATTAAGCTCTCAGAAATAATGCTTCAAATATGATCACCTTTGTAATATTAAAGTCATATAATCTTTAGGCCAGCACTTCTGAGACTAAATTTAGTTGAAACCTCCTTGCAAAATTCAATCGCATGCTAAAGCTAGGATGCAGCAGACCAAAATCAAATATTCTTTAGAAGTCTATGTGAATTAACATTACTGAAAATCTAACTTTCATATCCTAAAGATATGATTTGAATATAGATGTAAAACAACACATGCATATGGACTTCTATGGTGATTTCTGCTGAACCATCTCGTTTTTTTTCACCTTCAAAGCACAACAAGATTTTATAAAGCAGCTCTTTTATTGATAATAGATTTGAATTAAAGCAGGAACACCTAGTGGTTTTAGATCAGATGAGAATCTGGCCCATACAAAGAAAGGTGAGGAGCCCTTCAACAGGTTACAACTGGCAATTATTAAAACCAATCAAAACAACCTTTATCAAATTATATTTTTTACATATTCTAATATCTCACACCAAATCTCTTTTTCCCTTAATTGAAAACAAGAAACAGTTAATAACCTTCTTCTTTCTAATTCTGTGCACAGAAGTGTAATACAGTGATTTAATGATGATAACATAATTGTTGGGTACAAAATAAAATATTTTTCTTTTGAGATGTTCAGAAAGCTTTTTCTTTTTCTTTTTTTTTTTTTTTTTTAATACATTATTCCTGTTGTGTATGTATATTTACAATATACTTATTTTAATTCAAAACTGGCTTTCACATCAAGTTTTTTGGAGAACCCACTTTAATAATCATGGACTATTCTGCTTGTACTCCTATCACATCATCAGTCCTGTTCTACTTGTTATGTCTCCTGTTCCCAGTTGCTTTCCAACCTTCTTCTTACCAACAGTCACAGTTTATCACTTCATAACCTTACTATGTTTCTTGGGCAGCTTGCCATGCTCTCCTCCTCTCCTTCAAGGGGAGGCAAGGCAAGGTAAGGCACTCCAAGGCAAAGCAAGGCAAAGGAAGGTAACGGAAGGGAAACGCCACCAGCAGGCCACTGCTCAGTCATTCCCCAGCTATGGCTACTTGGGAAAAAATGTCCCCTAGTGTTATTGCTGAGCATGACATTATATGCTCAATCCGTGCCAGCTGCCCTGGCTGCGTCACCTCCCAGTGTCTTGCCCACCCCAGCCTACTTGCTGAGTAGCATTGTTCAGCAACAGACAAAACACTTGTGTTATTAGCACTGTTCTAGCCAAAAATCTACCACACAGAAGCACCATGTGGACTACTACAAAAACAAACAAACAAACAAACAAGCAAACAAAAACACACAAAAAGCCATCCCAGTCAAACCTAGTACAGATGGACAAACTATTAATCTCCAACCCAGTTCAGGACTTCTAATTAAAGTCCACAAGAGTTAATTAAAGAAAAAAAAATATTTTGGTGTGCTCATTTATATAGTTGTGCTTGCTCAGCTAATATCCACCTGTCTAAAAATTGTATCTTCACAAATTCAGGGAGATTTTCCTGAGACTGAAAAACAGCAAACTGCAGAACAAATGCCAACATACCAGCATTTTAATCTCCAAAGCATGGGATAATATAACTCTTCAGAGACACAATGCTTAAATTCACCAAACAAAATATTTCTCTTATTTTCTGACACAGCCAAAACCAAACAAAAACATAAATACTGAATTATTTGGTACCTGTTTTGTTTACCACTTCATTTCATAAGTCTTATAGATGATCAAAAACATCTTGTAGTGAAAAGTGGTAAATGACCTTATGACCTTAACAATAAGGACTATTATAAGACAAATATATTCTAAGTTCATATATTTTTTTCTTACATTTGGGGGTCTTGGAACTTTCGTTGCAGGCAAAAACACAGCATGGGAACAAGCCACTCACTCTATGGCTCTCTGTATACTACATGTGTACACAGGAATAGGTAGATAATAACCATGGGATCTTTTTGTTTTGAAGCAGCAATTCCTTATATACTAATTGTATCAAACTGCTCTCAGACCATACAATTGGACACTTTACCTGTCCTATGAGATAGAACTATGTAAGTAGTTAATGAATAGGTTAAGAAACTGAAAAAATGAGTTTCATTCTGTACAGAAGAAACAAAAGTAAGTAAAGACAAGAATGCTTGTAAGTTCACCACAATAGAAAACCCCAGAAAAGAATTCTGTACTGAAAATCTTGAATGATTACTTTAGAATTTTATTGTATGCTTTAAAACTGAATGAATGCAAATTCATGCTCATCTTGTAAAACCTTTAGATTTTCACAGAGTGCAATTTTTTAAAAATGTCCCTTTATCATGTTCATCTGAATAGATGTATTATTCAGTGCACAGGAAAAACATGGCTTTGAGAATGTGGCTGGTTTACGCCAGTATTGAACAAACTGGAAGCAAAAGGTAGGTACCCTTCAGGAAAAATAAATAAATAAATAAATAAATGAATAATGACAACATCAGCATTCACATTATTTAAGATGCTATCATAGTTCAATTGCAAGAGTAAATTAAAGTTTAAATTGAACCTTTCTTTTAGAAACTTTTTATTTTATTTTATTTTATTGGTCTTGATTATGCAACTTTAACTTTCTTTCTGTGAAATGTGTTTATTTGATTCGTGTCAGTATGGAACAATGCTAGGGCCGCATGATGAAATATAAGCTCCTATTTAAGAAAAACAGAGTGATTAGTGTACATAGTTCTTGTATCATGCAAAGGAATGATCCAGCAATTTGTGTAAATAGAGGGTTTGAAGGGCGAACATTGAGACTCTAGTCTGGGAGATAAGAGGACCAAGGAGTTTTTTTTAGGAAACTGCAGACTTTTGCATGGGACACTGCACAAGCCTCTGATAACCAGCAAAGAGATCCACCAAATAAGGAGAAAGGGGGAGTTGAAGGACGACCGAAGGACAAAGCCTGGGAGGAAGTCTACGAGCCTTCAGCACAAGAGACCCCCAGAAAGACCACCAGAGACTGCTACGCATGCGTCCAGAGAGGGTTTGGATTCCAGGAACTAATTATAATAACCCCGCCTTTTCTAGGAATAGTGATGAATATGTATTAGTCTAGGAGCATAAAAATCAGACACCTGATGTAACAGGTGTGCGTCCTGGTAGAGCAGAGACTCCCGGTGCACCCAGCGCTGTTTGCTTGCCTCTATTCGCTTAATAAATCACAAAAATCCTATTTGGGACTTAATCATTTATCACATTTCCAAATAGTTTTTTCTATGCATGCTACACAGATTACAATACTTTGGGGTTAGTCACCTGACTGTGCTGTTCGAAATTACTTGTGAAATATATGCATAGGCTGAGATATGTTCATTTAGTTAATTTTTAGCTTTTTTTTTTTTTTTTTTTCATTTAATTTTAACTTATATTTTTAGTGCAGTATACGAACGCTTTTTGGAAGAGATCTTATACACCAATTAGTTACTGAAAAGAAACTAAAGAGCTTCTTTTCATTACCGGACTGTTCTGCTCAGCAGACACAATACAGCCTGAGGCAAAGCCATTATATTTCTGCATCTGAGCCTGTTTGCATGCAAGGATAATTGACTGAGTTTGCAGTTTCAGAACATTGTTTTCACTGACAGTCTTTTAACATTTTCAATTACTGTAGAATAGGAAATGAAATGAATTAAATTTCAGTTCAGGATTCTGTTAAATTAATTTCCACATTTAAAACATTTATAAAAATTTAGATAATGCTAATTCAGATTCACCTTCCATGTTCCAACTTCCACTGTCCCTTGAAAGATGAAGGAATAGCTAGCATTTATAATGCAGAATTTAAACTGAAAATAAGAATGAACCCTTTAACAGTAACAGAATTATATGAATGCCAAACCAGTGCAACATGTGAGACACATATTCCAAAATTTAACTTTTCAATCTGAAAACAAATCTTCAGACAAATTAAAAGAATACTGTAAAAATGTTATGGATACACGTTAAATATAGAGGATTATAAATGCAAATAAAACATTAAAAAAAAAAAACATTTAAAAATATCTTTCCATCCACAATCCTAAATCTGTTTTCCTTTAGGGAAACTACATGCAATCTGATGCAAATCCTATGGCCCCCTCAAGGGCCTGAATTTTGCACATTCTTTTGGCAGACATGACATCCACCCAGAATTCTGTTTTTGGTGAGAGAAGTGGTCATGGATTCAAAATTGATGGAAAGTAACATTAATTTAAGATCTGGGTGTACATAGCATTCACTCCGAATGTTTTCCTCTGAAGACAAAAAGTTAAAATCTAGCTACAGAGTATACCACAAATCTTTGAATGGTTCTCAGACTTTACTATAAAGTCTGTAACTACTTCTGCATGTATCTTATGCACGCAGAAGTCTGATGTGAGGTAGATCATACTGCTGAGTAGCCCAGTGCAGCCAGGCATGTTCCTAAAGATAATGTCTGTCAGTATTCCTGGGCCAGATGGACCCTTCCACTGGCTCAACTCAGTGGACTCCAAGGCTTATTTTGCAGATAAGTGAAGTTTTTGCTTCTATTATATTCTGTACAGGGCTGAGGAACCATGAAATTGCCATAGAGAGGTAGATAAGCTGCTCCTTAGAATAGATGTCTGGATAAGAACAGACAGCAACTTCATGTTATCTCAGACAGGCAACTGCCAACTCACAGAACTTGGTAAAAGCCCTCAGGTCTGTGGAGAGTCCAAATACCACTTCTACATAGTGGTAATGTTCCTTACACATCACAGCTCACAGGATACTTCCTAAGGACATGGGTGGATGAAAACAAACACCTACCTTCAGGCACCATAAGAAATTAGTTTTGAGAGTTCTAGCCAGTACTGCAAAGACAAAGTCTTTACATCTCAACACTGTGAGAAAACACATAGAAAATTGTTTTACTGATAAATTGATTGACAGGGATTTGAACAGGAAACAATCTTTTTCACTGAAATCTTTGTTTTGAGATGCAGGGATTGTCTTACATGCTTTAGCTATTTGCTAGGAATTTGGGGCATATAAATAAAACAGCAATGCCTTTAGAAGAAATTGTGAAAGCAATATTGGTATTTACATCAAGGTGTACCAAATATGACACAAGTGAAATTACTGTAAGAGTTATCTTCTCAAGGGTTAAGAGTGATCATTGTGAATTGTAAAACTCCAAACAGAGCACATAGTAGTCACCATTATACAGTACTCAGGGTGTCAGAGAGTAAAAGTATACCTCCCAAAGTATACCTCCCATTCCTCCCAAAGTATAAATCTGGAATTATGAAAGAAGAATTGACATGTTATCACCCATAAAATCAGCAGTCACAATAGTCAGTTGTGGCTACAACATTATGTATAAGCTTGTATTTTTACACACAGATTACTATTGATGTCTTAGAGATTTAAAACCATCTTAAAAGCCCTTTTTTATTCCTTGGATCTTTCACAGACTTCCCCTGATGGTTAAAAATAAAAACATCTAAGGGGAAACAAAGAACTTAGCTATTTTTTCAAGCTCTGTTTAAAAGAAGTAAGCAATAAAATAAAAGAAAAAAATGTACAACTTTGGCTACATTCTTAAGACTAAAATGACTGCTCATATTAGAAGACAGTCTTATTTCCAAGTCTTTGGTATATAAAAGACATGTAAACCAAAATAATCTATTGAAACCTGACAGTACCCTCAGGAAAAAAACTTCAGTCCCATAAAGCTTTTGTTATAATTTCTTCAAAACTGAGATAGGCTATCAAACGGGACTTCAGGGGGCTGGGACGGTTAGTGGACGGAGCGGGAGTACAGGTGGTGTTTTTGTCCATTCCTACAGTGGCAGGGAATGGTTCAGAGAGGACATGAAAAGCCCACCTGATAAACACGTGGCTCAGAGGCTGGTGCCAACACACAAGTTTTGGGTTCTTTGACCACGGGGCGCTCTACTCGGCACCTGGCCTGATGGCCTCAGATGGGTCCCAACTGTCCGCAAGGGGAAAACGGATCCTGGCCCAGGAGCTGGCAGAGCTCATTGAGAGGGCTTTGAACTAGGTAAGAAGGGGGGTGGGGATGAAACAAAGCCTGTTGGAGGTGTGCCAGGGGGAACAGTGGCAAGGCTGGGGGAGAAGGCTAAGGCCCAGCTAAAGTGCATTTACACTAATGCACGCAGCATGGGCAACAAGCAGGAGGAGCTGGAAGCCATTGCGCAGCACGCAGGCTGTGACTTGGTTGCCATCACGGAAACGTGGTGGGACCACACTCATGACTGGAGTGCTGCAATGTCTGGCTATAGGCTCTTCAGAAGGGACAGGCAGCACGGAAGGGGTGGTGGAGTGGCTCTCTATATTAGAGAGTGTTTTGATGTCGTCGAACTTGAGGCTGGGAATGACAAGGTGGAGTCGCTATGGGTTAGGATCAGTGGAAAGGCCAACAAGGGAAGCATCCTGGTGGGGGTCTGTTATAGACTGCCAAACCAGGATGAGGGGACAGATGAGGAGTTCTACAGGCAGCTGGCAGACATTGCAAAATCGTCAGTGCTTGTTCTTGTGGGGAAATTTAACTTCCCAGACATATCCTGGAAACACAACACAGCCCAGAGAAAGCAGTCCAGGAGGTTTCTGGAGAGCGTGGAAGATAACTTCCTGACGCAGCTGGTTGGCGAGCCTACCAGGGGAGGTGCCCCGCTAGACCTTCTGTTCACTAACAGAGAAGGACTGGTGGGAGACGTGCTGGTCAGGGGCTGTCTTGGGCAGAGTGACCACAAAATGGTAGAGTTCTCAATACTTGGCGAAGTCAGGAAGGGGATCAGTAAAACCGCTGTCTTGGACTTCCAGAGGGCTGACTTTGAGCTGTTCAAGACACTGGTTGGCAGAGTCCCTTGGGAGGCGGTTCTGAAAGACAGAGGAGCCCAGGAGGGCTGGGCGCTCTTCAAGAAAGAAATCTTAATGGCTCAGGAGCGGTCTGTCCCCACGTGCCCAAAGATGAGCCAGCGTGGAAGAAGACCAGCCTGGCTGAGCAGAGAGCTGTGGCTCGAGCTTAGGAGAAAAGAGAGGGTTTATAATCTTTGGAAAAGAGGGCGGGCCACTCAGGGGGACTACAAGGATGCTGCAAGGCGGTGCAGGGACAAAATCAGAAAGGCCAAAGCTCATCTGGGGCTCAATCTGGCCACTGCTGTTAAAGACAACAAAAAATGTTTTTATAAATACATCAATACCAAAAGGAGGACTAAGGAGAATCTCCACCCTTTACTGGATGCTGAGGGAAACTTATTAACCAGAGATGAGGAAAAAGCTGAGGTGCTTAATGCCTTCTTTGCCTCAGTCTTTAACAGCAAAACCAGTTGTTCTCTGGACGCCCAGTACCCTGAGCTGGTGGAAGGGGATGGGGAGCAGAATGTGGCCCCCACAATCCAGGAGAAAATAATTGGCGACCTGCTACAGCATTTGGATGTATGCAAGTCGATGGGGCCGGATGGGATGCACCTGAGGGTACTGAGAGAACTGGCGGAGGAACTGGCCAAGCCACTTTCCATCATTTATCGGCAGTCCTGGCTATGGGGGGAGGACCCACTTGACTGGCGGCTAGCAAACATGACACCCATCTACAAGAAGGGCCGGAGGGCAGACCAGGGGAACTATAGGCCTGTTAGTTTAACATCAGTGCCAGGGAAGCTCATGGAGCAGATTATCTTGGGTGTCATCATGCGGCAGTTGCAGGGAAGCAGGCGATCAGGCCTAGTCAGCATGGGTTTATGAAGGGCAGGTCCTGCTTGATGAACCTGATCTCCTTCTATGACAAAGTGACACGCTTAGTGGATGAGGGAAAGGCTATGGACGTGGTCTACCTTGACTTCAGTAAGGCATTTGACACCATCCCCCACAGCATTCTCCTCAGGAAACTGTCTGCTCATGGCTTGGACTGGTGTACACTTCGTTGGGTTAAGAGCTGGCTGGATGGCCGGGACTAGGGAGTTGTGGTGAATGGAGTTAAATCCAGTTGGAGGCTGGTCACTAGTGGAGTCCCCCAGGGCTCGGTACTGGGACCAGTCCTCTTTAACATCTTCATCGTTGATCTGGACGAGGGGATCAAGTGCACCCTCTGCAAGTTTGCAGACGACACCAAGTTAGGTGCGTGTGTCGATCTGCTTGAGGGTAGGAAGGCTCTGCAGGAGGATCTGGATAGGCTGGACCGATGGGCCGAGGCCAACGGTATGAAGTTCAACAAGGCCAAGTGCCGGGTCCTGCACCTGGGGCACAACAACCCCAAACAGAGCTACAGGCTGGGAGATGAGGGGTTAGAAAGCTGCCTGTCAGAGAAGGACCTGGGAGTATTGGTTGACAGTCGGCTGAATATGAGCCAGCAGTGTGCTCAGGTGGCCAAGAAGGCCAACAGCATCCCGGCTTACATAAGAAACAGCGTGGCCAGCAGGTCCAGGGAAGTGATTGTCCCCCTGTACTCGACTCTGGTGAGGCCGCACCTCGAGTACTGCGTTCAGTTTTGGGCCCCTCACTACAAGAAGGACATGGAGGTGCTTGAGCGAGTCCAGAGAAGGGCTATGAAGCTGGTGAAGGGTCTGGAGAACAAGTCTTACAAGGACCAGCTGAGGAAGCTGGGACTGTTTAGCCTGGAGAAGAGGAGGCTCAGGGGTGACCTTATAGCACTCTACAGGTACCTGAAAGGAGGCTGTAGCGAGGTGGCGGTTGATCTATTCTCCCACGTGCCTGGTGACAGAAAAAGGGGAGGTCTCTTCCAACCTAGACTATTCTGTGATTCTGTTATATGACCGTTCACAAGAGTCATTCCCTCTGACACCAGTGTAGCTGTTGTACTGTATGTGAAAACAGTCTCTATTATTCATTACAACCCATTTCCACTCTAATTTTAAGGAAGCAGCTTTATGCTAACTTGTCTTATAGGAAGTATAGTTTTCTTCTTTGTTCCTTTTGTTCCCCTGATAGACTCAGATTCAGTTATTGCACAAATTACAGTTTCATTGACTCTCATGGAGATGCATACTTTTCCTACCAATCCCAGGCTAAACCATTAGCAAAATGTTACTGTCTCAATCTTTCTGAATCAGAATTTCCTTACATACAATTACTATTACTTTATTCCTCAGTCAAAATATTTCATATCTTCTGCAAACAGTTCAGAAAGATTACGGATTGCTTTACCATCCATTCCAGTAAAAATTTCTCTCTGTCCACTATGCTAAATCTATTTCCTTGAAACCTTTGTGTAGTTATGGATCACAGAATTAAATTACAATAATTTTGTTTCCATTCAGTATTGTTTCTAGCCTGAAGCAATCTTATCTATATTGCACATTTCATTAGAATTTGAATCCTTCATAGATTTTCTTTTAATGTCTTATATTCTAATTTCTACAATTTTATACAAGCCACTCAGACTCTGGGTTTATAGAATTCTGTTTTATTAGTTCAGTAATGAGATTCTGAAAACAAAATTAATGGTTTCTCTATGCACATTTCTGTTCTCATGGATCGTTAGCTTTTTCTACTGTCCTATTTGTAAATTTAGTATCATCCACAGAATTCAGAATGTTAAAAAGATGGAAAGATAGTATTGCATAGAACTACAATAGTAACCTTTTAGTAAGGTTAAGGTTAACCTTTAAGTAAGGTTAAGGTTTAATAACACTTTGCAATTGTTCTAAAACCCAAACTTCACAGCTGCACTAATCTTACTTTCAATAGTATTCATGAGAAGAAAAGACAAACAATTAAAGGTAGCTGATATAGCCCCTCCAGGCAGCCAGAACTAAGCAACCAGATAGGGAACGACCAGAATTGATTTACTACTAGATTTATTACACCATCACTTTTTCTAGCACTCTTCTTAGCTCTTTCTAAACAGTCTTACAGTATTTGTTATTCACCAGAATACATATTTCTTATTTCCTTCAGTAAGTCCACATTTTAATAGTCCTTTAACTTTTTCTTTGTTTAGTAATCATAAAGTATCTGGCATATTTCTATCTGGTAAGTGATCAAATAAACTGCGAAGTAATCTCTCAGGGAACTTAACTCCAGCTGTAAACTACAATTTGATTAATCCAAACAGATAATTATCATTTTGTTTGGTGTCCACACACAAAACTAATGTATTTGTTTAGAAACTGCATTGGAATTACACCAAAATATTATTATTATTTTAATCCCATCCAATAATGAATGAATATAGCTTTCTGTTATACATAATCCTCAAAATATTGCTTGGAGTGGAATCTTTCCAAAATGGGAATCAGCATTGCAACCAATTTTCAAAGCACCCCAAAATAATAAATCTTGTACTCATTAATAAATGGTGAAAAGCACCAGACTACAGTGTTTGGAAATAACACAGAATATGGTTTGTTTTTACAGTCAATGTAATCAGCTGGTTAGATGGTCACTACTTCACAAATGTATAGTCTTGAATTTGACTTCCTGAAAAGTAGGTAATTACATTGCATTTCCAAATGGGGATCGTCTTGTATTAGAACAGGCAGGAGCAAAACTCATCACAGATAAACATTTCAATATGAACTACTGCAAAATGAGCATGTATGATATAATAAATGAGGGACAACAAAAGAGAAAAAGAAAAAGAAGAACAAGAACAGGTAGAAAGTGAAAAAGGGAAGATATATCTCATGAAGATCTTCCCTGTGTACACAGTTTTGTTAAGATTACTGTGAGATGACTGTATCAAATTCTGTCTATGCACTTGCAGATATATGAAAACACTTGATAGAACAGAAAAAAAGAGATTCAAAACTAATCAAACAGGCATGGGAAAAAAAGGTTTAAGACATGAAGCATATATTAACATATATAGAAAAACAGGTACATGAGAATAAGTCTTAGAATAGCAAACTGAGGTGTTACAAAATCAAGCTATTGGATGCAGAAATTAAGCAAAATTCCATCTTTAAATGAAATGCTGTTTCTAAATGGTAAATGAAACTGTAGCAGGATTTGAAAGAAACTGATTCATCTCCCTTGAAATCAGAACCCTTAAAATATTATTTTTAAAGCAAATAGCTTAACCCTTGGAAACATTCTACAGTATGTATAGACAGATCAGAGTAGATATGCCTAGTGGTTCCTTCTGGATTCTGAAACATAAAATGAAAGAATAAATACTATCTATATTAAAACAAACAAAAACCACCTGAAGGACAGTGTGATACTATCAGATTTACCAGGCTGAGCAGAAAAACTGAAGGGAAAGTGAGTGATTTCTGCTTATTTTACAGCTGACTCCAATCCAAAAGGAAGCCAGCAGATGTATGAAAAAGAGCTATGATTCCATTTCTGTGCCATAGCTCCTTTTAATATTGTAAGACAAATTTGAAGTATGAAGTGATTCTCTGCTCTGCAGTAGCGAAGCTGATGTAAAAGGCAATACATTGAAGGCAAAGGCTACCTGGAGATTCCTTGAAGTCTCAACAAAACATCTGTTTATATCTACTAGAAACAAGCTAGTTATCCTCTAAAGATTCACTTTTCTGCCAGCTAAATTACTTTAATAAATTACCCTCAGTCTGTGGGTTGAGTGTATGACTTGTGCAAACTTCACTCAGGTCCAGTATACTCCACCCTGGTCCTCACAACCAGTCAGGAAATTACTAGGCTGAGCACTCAGGCACACTTAATTCTTTTTAGTCTCATTTGCATATATATATATAATTTTAATTTTGACTGCAAGGATTAAATGAACCTTTAAGATCTGGCTACATATAAGTTTTCTGCTACAACATAAAACCGATATATTCAAACCACAATATTTCACAATTCTTTTTTTTTTTTTCAAAACCCACTGCTAAGTCTTTAAATAATGCTTTCTAAATTTTAAAGGTTTAAACTTTGCTGTTAGTGATGTTCCTAAAGCACTAGCACCTATCAAGCAGTGCAGGCAATTAAAGTTCAATCTCATAAACACAGTACATCTTAGGTAATGATCTTCATTATTCCATGAGAAATCACTGCAGCTGAGAAATACACATTTTAATATAAGTATACATACATATGTACACATATACATTTCAGTATACAAATAGAAATGTCAGTCAGACCATATTTGTAAGCTACTTACTTGTATAAGTGAGCTGAAATCCTTGGTCAGTATCAGATCCATTGGTATTAAACTCTATCCACAAATGATTAGAGGTGCTGTTTAGGATAACTCCCATCATGTCATTTTTGGTGAAGGCTCCCAGTGAGCGGGAGGAACTGTCTTTTCCATCATACACCTTGTAGAAAGAAAATAATAGTATAACAAGTATGAAACTGGATATATAATTATTTGAATCTGAATATCTGAAAAACTTTATACAACAATTCCAAAGTTAGCTATGCATTGGAAAAATCTTGTGGTATATATATCATGTTAGCAAATGCATTTCTTAGTTATGAAATTCAGTGAAATACAAATTATTGTCACCCTTAAAGTGTTTTATAGCTTTTTTTCTTCTTCTTTTTCAGGTTTGTTAATTCATCTCGAAGGAAATTAATATTTATACACAACTCTGTCTTCCGAGGTTTCATACCCTCACATTATTTTTTATGATAACTCATAAAGGTTAATAGAAGTATAATTACTAAAATCACTATTGAAGTAAAGCTGAAAGAGGCAAACCCCATTCTACTTTGTTCTTTCCTGCCTGGAGATATCAAAAAGCAGAACTGAAGTATTAAAGTCAGTATATCACTTTTTATTTCAGATTCTGAGCCTGCAACATTTTTTGTTTTACTGTAGGTTTTAAAGAAAGATAGGTCTTCAAAGAAATATGTGAGTCTCTTTCCAAACTAAGTGCAGAGGTGTTCTTATTTACTATGCTACTTTAACTAAAAATGTCAATAGAGGACAAAAATAACAATATTACCCCTGTTATTTTTCAAATCCTAGAATGAATAAGAATGTCATTTTGATTGTTCACCAACACAAGTACGAAGAGCTGGTATTGATTAGGGAATGGAAAATTACTTTTGCTTATTGGAGAACCTTGAAAGGTGTGAAGTCCCCATATACTCCTCTGTAGATTTTTGGCTCAAATTTAAAAACCTGATTTCTTCTTGAATTAAATTAAGTCACCTATACTTTTTATTGGAAAAACAGACAAATACAAACTGTGTTTCACACTCCCAAGACATGTAACACTCATGTGGATTCTTCTGCAAAAGTAATAAATCTGAACAGCTGGTTTCTAGTATGAAGTGAAAGATAATTTACTCTGACCACAAATGTCCTACAGTGATTAGATATCTAAACTGCAATAACAGTAAACATCTAAGCTCTGGATCTTCATCTCTTCATTCTCAGATCTTGAGGTATTGTACTGGGTCTGGCTGGGATGTTAACTTTCCCTGCAGCAGCCCATACAGTGCTGCGCTCTGCACTTGTAGCTAGAACAGCAGTGGTATCACACCAGTGTTGTGTCTGCTGCTAAGTGCTGGCACAGCATCAGGACTCTCTCTGACCCTCCTAGGGGGTGGGCAAAAAGTGAGAAAGAAACATCAGCAGGGCAGCTGACCTAAACCAACCAAAGGGATATTCCATACCATATGATGTCACACTCAGCAATAAAAGGTGGAAAAAGGAAGAAGAGGGGAGGGCTCTCCCCTCTTTGGGCTCTCGTTGCGAAAACGTCGGTCCTCCTCCTGAACACCGGCTACGTGCGTTGAGGCCCTGCTTCAAGGAAGTGGTCAAGCATCGCTCATTTGTGGGAAGTAGAGAGTAATTTCTTTCCTCTGCACTTCCACATAGCCTTTACTTGTTTTGTTTAGTTATTCCCTTTCCCCCTCCCTTCTCCCCTTTCCCTTTTTTTCCCTTTAGTTGAATTGTTTAATTAATAATAATATTTCCTTAATTATATATGTATATGTATATATATATATATATATATATATATATATATATATATATATATATTTCCCCTCTTTAATTAAATCATCCTTATCTCAACCCGTGAGTTGTTCTTTCCTTTACTTCTTCCCCTCCTCATCTGAGGAGGGGGAGTGAGAGAGCGGTTGTGGTGTTCAACTGCCTAGCACAGTAAAACCACCACAGGTATACATTAAGGATTTATCCTAATTCCAAACAGAAGAAGTCAACGACCCATTTAACAATATAAATTCCTGTATTCAAGTAACAGAAACTTCTTCCTATTTTAATGTCCAGCTAGATGTAAAAACAAAATTTAGAAACCCATCTTTAGAGATGATGAATAATTGCAACTGCATTTATGGATGATAACCAACTGTTAGAAGCAGAGCTGTCTTCCCAGTGTAGAAAATCCCATTATGCCATCAACACGTTAATGTCTTAAAAGAAGCCTCATTCAAATCAAAACATAAAATAATAAAAACAACATGCATAAAGATTTTTTTAATATGAAAGCACAAATTTAGTTTCATAAATATACACAGTCGTAAATAACAACCTTCCTTCAAAGAAGCTTCTGAACAATAATAAATTGTACTAGCCCATGTTAGAACAATACATGTTTTCCTTATTACTAAGGCAAAGATTGTCTTATACCAGGACACGTAGATGAGTTATTGCAAGTCAAAGTCAATTGTAATTAACACATACTTAGCATACATCTCTTGGCCGAAATGACTTCAAGCTGTGCTAGCAATATATTAAAAAATAAATAAATAAAAAATAAAAAAAATAATAAAAAAAAAGCCTCCAAACTCCTACCACTATCCTGGGCCAGAGCTATAGATCTATCTCACTGATTGATTGCACTTTATTTATCAGAGCTGGAAATCTATTTTATAAAATAATTATTGCATAAAATAAAATAATAAAAAAAATCTCATCATATACTATGCAGAAAAATATATTTTATCTTGTTTCAGAGATTTACTAGTTTCAATGGAATGATGGACTTTTAATTGTAATTACTAGTAAATGCTATCTGTATTAAAATAGAAGTGATTTTCACTTGTTTTTAAAAGACAAAAAATACCATTAATAATTACAATTGTTCCTTAGACATCCTGCTCCAATGGTGTTCTACCTCACTGACTTTACAGATACTCTTGATGCATGAGGATCAGCAAATTAAATCATATTCTCTCCCAATATTAATCCAGATACAAATGCAAATGACATTTTATGAAATAAAAATAAGAAGAATCAAGTGAAAGCAGCTGTAAAAAGGCAGGGACTATTTTTAACTGGTAACACTTGTCCTCCTGTTGCTAACATTACAGACATAACTTGGTGCATCTCTATTCTACTAACTGAAACTACCAGTGAACGAATAACAAGAACTGAAGCTCAACCATCCATACTGATAACTTTGAATTGTCCCTGGAAAAGTTTTGCTGCAAGCCAGGCTGCATTTTCTCTAACAGTTCTTGGGCACAATTTGGCACATAGTGTGGGCCAAGGACTATTCCCAATAGGCAGGTTGTGTGCAACCACTGTGTTCTGATATATGGAGGAGATACGCTATGTGTGACTGCCTCCAGGGCCAGAAAACATTAATAACTGGTATGGACATTGCCACTATAGGGCACATGCTTAATTAATGTAGGGGAACCAATTTCAAATATAACTCACAATTTCCAAGCACTATTTTCTGTGCCATGGAGCAAACTCAAATATATTTGGCCACATAGCTTCTGAAAGACATGAAATTATACCCTGGTTTTAGTGTTGCCTCTAACAAATTCATGGTGATCGCATGATAAAGATATCACCAAAAGAAACCATTTTAAAGAATTAAAAAGTTTCAAGTGGTCATTGAAGCAGAAAGATGAGGAATCTGAAGTGTCAGCCAGAAAGAATAAGCTTTAAAATACTCAGCTAACCCAGACACTCAGCTTAGCTATTCACCTCCTTAGCTACTCACCTCCATTTCAATTTCTTTTGTAAATATTTCTATTTTATTTTAGAAGTCAGAAGTTCTGACTTCTTTCCCCCCAGTTCAAGTTCAAACTTCGCTACAGCTATAGGAAGCTTTGCTCATAACTTACAGTCATTACCCTGGCAATACATTGTAAGTACTCTCCTTGAAATCATTTATCTTGCCCCTTCCTCATGTACATAGATAGCCTTATGTCAGAAACACTTGAAAATTATGTTCTTCCCTATGCACTACTTAACTTCAATATTTAGATGACTTTTTAGTTTGTACGTGTGCCAGCAGGAAAACCAGTTAAACACACACTGTTGAAGCTGGTTTTACATTTTAAAAACATGTAGAGTTGTGCTCTGTCTCCTGTGCCAGAGCAGGAGACAAGCACAACTTGATTGTTCACACAATATTTATTGTTAGTACATCCTTGGCACTCATTTAATGCAGGCCTGCTATCACCCTCACAAATCTTTTCAGAGAAAATGTTAGCCCAGGAGATGCATAGGCCAGGGACTATTTCCAAGAGGAGGTTTAAGTGAACCACCTTGTTCTGAAAGATAAGAGAGTGTAATGTTATGGATGTATTCAAACTGTAGAACTTGGCCTTGGGGGCAGTAGAGAACAATTGTGGCACTGTTTAGTGCACTAAGATAAATGAAGCCAGGACATTCAGGGATGCTCCATTTCACCTAAGTATTTGTGAGGAACAGAGAGGTATGTGGTTGCTCTGCTGCTAGGTTGAAAATATGCAGGTGAGAAGAGAGGACAGTGCTACTGTTATTCACGAAGTAAAATCTCCCAGTAATGGTGTTAATGTACTGTGGGTTGTAATCTGCTGTGGGTTGTAAAAACAAATACCTGAAGGAGAAATAAACGCTGGCTAGATTTTCCTAAAATCCAATTTCTCTTTCTGATAATAAGAACAAATTACTTATAACTAAATTGCAATTTTCCTTAACCATTCAGATCTTTATGGTATAAAGTTTTCCCAAAGGGAAATGTTTTTAAAATACTGCTTTGATGGCCTAAGAAATTATTCCCATACAGTTTCTTGATATCGTTATGCATCTTCCTATGTATGTTCCCCAATCTTTTCATTAAATCCTCATGGAATTCTTAGCCATTTTACCTCAAACAAATAGTGATATTGTATACTTTGTAAGACATTTGTGGAGCATTGACCTTAGCATTGCCAGAATTGTTTCTCAGACTTTTTTTTTTCTCCCCTCATTACTCTCTCTCTCACACTGCTGCGCAGCATTTTTTACCTTTTCTCAAATGTTTCCCAAAGGCACCTCCATCTCGGCTGCTGGGCCCACTCATGCCCTGCGGTGGGGCCATTGGAACCAGATGGAACCAGCTGTGTCCAGCATGCGGCAGCCCCGGCCTCTCCTCACAGCCCCCAGCCTCTGCTCTGCAGCCCGCCTAGCTGCCAGCACTGTGCCACAGATGCAAAATGCAATACTACATAAGCATATATTTTCTTCAAAAGTAGAAAGATATACAGGTGGGAAAATGTTCTGTGGTTCAGCACAAGGTTTATAAATATTCTGAAGACTCTGTGCATTCCTTGCAATCTGCTTGAAAGGCAAAGTCTTGGGGCTTTCTTCTGTGCAAGCACAACATAATGTTTAGTGATTATACCATACTTTGCTCATATTTATGTACACAGAGGAAAGAAAGCAAACTTCAGAATTCTGCATCTCTGCCAAAGCTTTGGGGACGGTAAACATTTGGAGAGCATTATAATTTCCCAGTTGCTCAGATTGTAGATCTGGTCAGCGTATATTAAAATATATTTCTGACACATATGCCAAGATCTCCCTCACAGACAAACCACAAAAGAAAAGGGAAGAGACTAGATGGTACGTATTTGCCTAAACCATGCTGTAAGCAAAACAAGCATACACAGTTAAGATACAATTCTGAACTGTCTTAGGGAATTAAAATAAAATAGCATGTTAGCTGAGATTGAACTCATCCATGCCGAAAAATATACTGTAGTCAATATGGTATCTCCCCTTTTCCTAACCCATATTAAAGAGAAAAATTTCCTTGGAAAAAAAAAAAAAAAAAAAAAAAAGATAAAAAAGATAAAAAACTACTTCTTTACACAGTACATAGTGAACTTTCAGGATCTATTGTCGCAGAACAGGTATGTACTATCAACTGATCTAAATGACTAACAAAATTAAAAGACAATAGGTGCATAATATAATGAACGGAACAGACAGTAAAACTTAACCCAACAGCTGTGGATGCTGGGGAAACCTAAGGGGAATGGAGCACAGACAAGTGGTCAGGCTTGCTTATTTTACCCAAATAATACTTTCTATTACCATTATCAGAGAAGGAATACTGAGCTAGATGGACCACTTGGATTAACTCAGCTAGCTAAGTTTCTAAGATAACTGCCATTGTTTTGGAAAACAAAATTCTTGCTGGCTTCCTCTGCTAGGTTGCTAGAGTGTTCTCTGCTTTCAGCTAGCAGATTTTAAATAATCACAAAGTGTCACTTCACAGTGATAATCAAACAGTCAGCATCATCTGACTGCATCCTTTACTGGATGCAGGGGGAAACTTAGTTACAAGAGATGAGGAAAAGGCAGAGGTGCTCAATGCCTTCTTTGCCTCAGTCTTTAGCGGCAATACCGGTTGTTCTCTGGATTCCCAGTACCCTGAGCTGGTGGAAGGGGATGGGGAGCAGGATGTGGCCCTCACCATCCACGAAGAACTGGTTGGTGACCTGCTACGGCACTTGGATGTGCACAAGTCGATGGGGCCGGATGGGATCCACCCAAGGGTACTGAGAGAACTGGCAGAGGAGCTGGCCAAGCCACTATCCATCATTTATCAGCAGTCCTGGCTATCGGGGGAGGTCCCAGCTGACTGGCGGCTAGCGAATGTGACGCCCATCTACAAGAAGGGCCGGAGGGCTGACCCGGGGAACTACAGGCCTGTCAGCTTGACCTCAGTACCAGGGAAGCTCATGGAGCAGATCCTCTTGGGAGTCATCATGCGGCACTTGAAGGGCAAGCAGGCGATCAGGCCCAGTCAGCATGGGTTTATGGAAGGCAGGTCCTGATTGACGAACCTGATCTCCTTCTATGACAAAGTGTCGCGCTGGGTGGACGAGGGAAAGGCTGTGGATGTGGTCTACCTTGACTTCAGCAAGGCTTTTGACACCGTTTCCCACAGCATTCTCCTCAAGAAACTGGCTGCTCTTGGCTTGGACTGGCGCACGCTTCGTTGGGTTAGAAACTGGCTGGATAGCCGGGCCCAGAGAGTTGTGGTAAATGGAGTCAAATCCAGTTGGAGGCCAGTCACTAGTGGCGTCCCCCAGGGCTCGGTGCTGGGGCCGGTCCTCTTTAACATCTTCATCAATGATCTGGACGAGGGCATTGAGTGCACCCTCAGTAAGTTTGCAGATGACACCAAGTTAGGTGCGAGTGTCGATCTGCTCGAGGGTAGGAAGGCTCTGCAGGAGGATCTGGAGAGGCTGCACCGATGGGCTGGGGTCAACTGCATGAAGTTTAACAAGGCCAAGTGCCGGGTCCTGCACCTGGGGCGTAATAATCCCAGGCAGAGCTACAGGCTGGGAGATGAGTGGTTGGAGAGCTGCCAGGCGGAGAAGGACCTGGGAGTGATAGTGGACAGTCGGCTGAATATGAGCCAGCAGTGTGCTCAGGTGGCCAAGAAGGCCAACGGCATCCTGGCTTGCATAAGAAACAGTGTGACCAGCAGGGCTAGGGAGGTGATTGTCCCCCTGTACTCGGCTCTGGTGAGGCCGTACCTCGAGTACTGTGTTCAGTTTTGGGCCCCTCGCTACAAGAAGGACATCGAGGTGCTTGAGTGGGTCCAAAGAAGGGCGACGAAGCTGGTGAGGGGCCTGGAGAACAAGTCCTACGAGGAGCGGCTGAGGGAGCTGGGCTTGTTCAGCCTGGAGAAGAGGAGGCTCAGAGGCGACCTTATCGCTCTCTACAGATATCTTAAAGGAGGCTGTAGAGAGGTGGGGGTTGGCCTGTTCTCCCACGTGCCTGGTGACAGGACGAGGGGGAATGGGCTAAAGTTGCGCCAGGGGAGTTTTAGGTCAGATGTTAGGAAGAGCTTCTTTACTGAAAGGGTTGTGAGGCATTGGAACAGGCTGCCCAGGGAGGTGGTGGAGTCACCATCCCTGGAAGTCTTCAAAAGACGTTTAGATGTAGAGCTTAGGGATATGGTTTAGTGGGGACTGTTAGTGTTAGGTTAGAGGTTGGACTCGATGATCTTGAGGTCTCTTCCAACCTAGAAATTCTGTGATTCTGTGATCTCCTGGTGCATGATAAAAGCATTTATTTCAGTCTTGAAGGTCATCTTACACAGAATAACTAAAAGAAAATAAGAAGCTTGCATGGACAAGTTTATATAATCTGAACGCTAGTGATACCTTAACCAGGCTGTCACTGATATAAACAAAACAAGGACAAACCCCCAGACATGTAACATTCAGTTGCATGCTCTATTTAACCTTCAGCACATTTTCAGTCAAGATTTCGGCCTGCTCCAATTGGCAATCTTCCAGACAATGTCTGTGTAAGGTTTGGGAGCTTGCATAGATCAAGGGTTGATTCCATGGAAATATATACAAGCACATTCTGGCATGGGAGTGGAGACAAAATAGACATTAGTTCTATAAATGCAGGCTATGAAGAGGTTATGGGGGAAGAAAGTTTAATTGTGTAGATGGAGATTGTGCTGTGCCATTTGGTTCAGATCTAAAGTACAGGCCTTGCAGTTCGGACATAGCCATAATTTTGCCTTTGCTCCTTTGGATCCTCAGGAGTAATATGCTAACAGATTTACGAAGGAAGAAAGTATGTGACAGATTGCCCCAAACAGCTTTCTCTCCAGCAAATCTTTTTTCCATCTCTAGGGAATAGCTCTAAGTATGCTTGACATTAACTCATGAAAAGTTGTGAAGAATAATTGAGTTTCTTGAATGCTTGTTTAGGGTTTTCTAAGATATTTTTTTATTATTATTATTACGGTTCAGGTAGTCTCTTAAATTGTTTATAAAAAATTGCAAAGCTTCTCAGAGACTTGAGTACAGTAACCAAGCAGTTCAGTGGTCAGTTAAGTCCTTCTGTGTCTGCTGCATCTATTCATGGTTTTGTGGGATCTATGCTACCAAACCATGGAACGTGGGAGCAAAGGATAATATAGATCACACATTTTGCCCAATTTTACTCAATTTTCATTGATCTAAAATGAAACCTACAGGCTAAGATCATAGAATCATATAATATTCTAAGTTGGAAGGGCTCCACAAGGATTAAGTGCAACTCCCATCTCCACTTAGGACCACCTAAAAAATCAAACCATGTCTGAGAGCATTGTCCAAACATTTCTTGAACCCAGCATGCTTGGTGCCATGATGACCCTGGGGAGCCTGTCCCAGTGCCCAACCACCCTCTGGGTGCAGAACCTTTCCCTAACATCCAGCCTGACACTCCCCGTCCCAGCTCCATGCCGTTCCCTTGGGTCCTGTCGCTGTC
Organism: Oxyura jamaicensis; assembly: GCF_011077185.1. Taxonomy (NCBI): domain Eukaryota; kingdom Metazoa; phylum Chordata; class Aves; order Anseriformes; family Anatidae; genus Oxyura; species Oxyura jamaicensis. The sequence continues at coordinate 95,878,748 of NC_048895.1, read as the reverse complement.
CCCAGAGAGCAGAACTCAGCGCCTGCCCCTCCTCTCCCCTGGTGAGGGAGCTGCAGGCTGAGGCCTCCCCTCAGCCTGCTCTGCTCTGGGCTGAACACACCAAGGGACCTCAGCTGCTCATACATCTTGCCCTCTAGACCCTGCAACATTCTAATACTGTTGGTGATCTTTAAAGTTTTGCTTAATTCATGGTTTGATCCAGTCTGTACTTGCTACAAAAAACAGTATAGTAACAAAGATGTGAATGTTTGTATTAGGAAAGCCAGTACTTAAAGAGAAGTCCCTAACCCCTTCCCCCTCCCCTCCCCCCCCTTTTTTTTTCCCTTTGATTTTAAAATTCACCAAATTTACAATTCACACATTTACATAAGAGACTCTTACAATGGAATAATAGATAAAAGTATGGTAACCAAAATTTGCTCTATAATAATATATTTAAACTACTGTGGGAAGTGCAAATAATAATAATAATAAAATAAAAAAACAGTACTATCACGTTGGAAATACAGACAATTATGCATAACATGCTAAATGGGTTGCTGTGATATCCCCAGATAGCAAGTTGCTAACTGAATTCAGAGTCCTCAGTGATTTGAAGCATCAAATAACTGAAAAATTAGAAACAAAAACTTGAAAGAATAATTTAATATATGTTCAACACTTCATATGAATGTCATGTTTTATTCCCATACAAGAATGTAGCAGCCATTATTAAAAATCTATACGAACATATTGTAGAGAAGTACATGTCAAAATTTGTACATATTTAGGGTGTGTTTCAAATGTTACCTACAGAGTAAGAGCAAAAAAAAAGAAAACCAACTTATTTAAGTACTGTTTTAGTCAATATTACAGAATCACAGAATGGCTGAGGTTGGAAGGGACCTCTGTAGGTCATCTGGCCCAAGCCCCTGCTCAGGCAGGGACACCTAGAGAAATAAAATACACCCAGAGCAATTACAATAACCTATGTTAGCTGGCATCTTTCTATTCAAGTGAGAAAATTAATAAATTTGAAAGAAATGCCCACTCTGTGCAAGCCAAATAAGAGAATAAAAATGTACCGATAATGTACCATCTGCAATTAAAAACTGTCCTTTTTTTAAGCAATCCCAGAGCTTCACTTATAAATATTATTGTGAACAGAAAATAATATTCACACTTTAGTTTTCAAAATTCAAGTTTACATTTTAGGTTTTCTTTTCACATTTACATCCAATGTAAATGGCCTAATATTTCTATAAATACAATTGAACTTTTAATGCCACCTATATTCAGACAAAATTTATATTCAGTGTGAGAAAGTGAAATGAAGATAAAGATAGTTGGTATTAAATACTGAGTCATTCATGTAATGTGAATGTTGAGCATGATAGAAAGTGAAATAATTTTATTTTTACCTTAACAATATCTCCCTCACGCAGCTGAAAACTCCTGGCTCTAAGATGGATCCCTTTTCCAGCCTCTGTTTCAATTTTATAGATACATTCATGGTTGTTGTCATAATTAGATGGAAAATTTGGAGACAACAATGTTCCTTCATTTCCAGAGACAGTTGCTCCACATTCAGCTAAAGGAGACAGACACATTAAAAAAAAAAAAAGGGGGGGGGGGGGAAGGGGAGGGGGGAAAGAAGTGAATTATCCATTTCAAGAAAATGTAGGTTATTTTCAGTCATATTTAGTCTCTATGAAAACTCTAATTTGCTATGACTATCTAGGACAAGTACGTTTCTGCTGGATTTCATCTATAGGACAAACACCTAAAAGTCCTACCAAAGTTGCTATTTCCAGCATTTCACTGGGTAAATGTGCACTTAAGTGCTTTTATCTAGATCCCTTTACCTCCAATTTAACCCTTGATCCTCCCATCAGGCTAACCTATAAGGCAGTTTAGCCAGATTACAGAAAAATTGGAGGTTCTGTTGAAATATATTTATTGTGGTAACGTTTCAACTAAATGTAACATTGATTTCACCTACTCACCTGCACAGCTTTTACAAGTACTAGGAAAAGCAGACAATAATCTGCTGAGATAAAGCAGTCTGGCAATAAATCAAAAGAAGTCACATTTTTTCCACCAGGTATGAAAACAACATAAGAATATAGAACAAACCAACAGTTATTAATATTAGTCAGCATCAAGCAGACACCTCCCTTCCTTTCCAGGTAAAAAGTAGGTGAGTCTTTTTCATAGACACCTGTAGTAAGAACTGACACTTTCAGGAATAGAAGTTTTTGTCATTACTTCCCAATAAAGAAAAGAAATATGTAGGAAGAGTGGTGTGTTTCAGCCTGTGGGGTCAGTTTGAATTCTGAATAAAGATGAATAAAATTATTCCAAATGTGCAATGTAAATTTCAGCACATAAATGAACACACTGAAAGAGATAGAAAAGAATATTGATATAAAGTTCAAATAATAATAATAATCATCATCAAAATGCTTAAAAATGGCTTAAAAACGCCTTTTAAAACCTCCAGTCAATACATGTAGATTAATATTAATTAATCTACAACTTTTAAGGCAGATTGTATTGACTAATATTTATGCTTCATTGTTCAATCTAAGGATAAAATATATTACGTAAAATCCAGATTTTGACCTAATCATCATTCAGACCTTATTCAAAGTTTGGCACAAACCTGTTATAACAATTAACACAAGAACACATAAATGTATAATCATAAACCAAAAGACACATTTTACAGAAGTGGTAACTTTTTTTTTTTTTTTGTGTGTGTGTGTGTGTGTGTACATTTTAAGTAGACTCTTAGGGCTCATAGGACATTCAAGATATTCATTTCTGGACCTGTGGATTTTACAGTTTTTAGAATTGTATTTTTTTATTTTTTTTGAAGAAAATGTATTTTTTTTTACAATCATTTTGAAAATACAGTGTAAAGATATCACAGAAAAATAAATAAGAAACTAATTCTTTTAAACATATTCAGCAACTAATGCATGTTTCATATTTATATATAAACTATCTAAAAATCTTACGTTTAAATATCAGAGGCCTTGACAGACAAAGTTATGTGCTTTTGCTTTTGAAAAGGTCACAACCAGTGAATTATTTTGTACCTCCTCCCTTCAATAAAAAATTAGAAAGAAGCAGAAAGAGGTATCAGCTATAATTTAACATTAACAGAAATGAAATGAAACCAGATCTCTTACATTAAAGATCGATCTAAAGATTAAAGATCGATCTAAAGATTAAAGATCGATCTAAAGATTAAAGATCGATCTAAAGATTAAAGATCGAACCATGAAGTTTTGAGTAAGGAAGAGATAGGTCTTATCCACTTATGGTAATTTAAAAATACTAATAATAAAAAAATGCCAATCCTGAAAGATTTAATGCAATGTTCCTTATGTAGCACATATGCTTTATGATTAACTATTGATTTTAGCACCTCCAGTTAAACAGACAAATCTTATCATATGATTCTGAAAGAGATCTTTGTTTCTTGGCTGCAGAGGACTTTCACATCACTATTTTACTTCAGCACCTTACTGATTCCTTTCTCCCTCTCCCTGGGAGAAATGATCCCCAGTCCATAAAAATGAGATAGAAAAGATTTCTTATGTTCGCTGCATGTGAAAACAAAACAAAACATTTCTGCTTGTATTTTCATTTATTAAGCACTGAATCATAGTGTTCTATGTAAATAATATTTTCAGAAAAAAAAGAACATATTTCATACTGCTCTGTCAGATTATATGACGTGTTAAACTAGTATAATAGTGTGCATATGAGTGCAATTTAATAAATTAATATCTGCATATGATAAACTTTAAAAAATGCTATAACACAGATATAGCACTTAAATCAAACACACACACAGAATCATCTAGGTTGGAAGAGACCTCCAAGATCACCAGTCCAACCTCTGACCTAACACTAACAAGTCCTCCACTAAACCATATCCCTAAGCTCTACATCTAAACGTCTTTTAAAGACCTCCAGGGATGGTGACTCAACCACTTCCCTGGGCAGCCTATTCCAATGCCTAACAACCCTTTCAGTAAAGAAGTTCTTCCTAACATCCAACCTAAACCTCCCCTGGCACAACTTGAGCCCATTCCCCTTTTTCTGTCACCAGGCACGTGGGAGAATAGACCAACCGCCACCTCGCTACAGCCTCCTTTCAGGTACCTGTAGAGTGCTATAAGGTTGCTCCTGAGCTTTCTCTTTTCCAGGCTGAGCAATCCCAGCTCCCTCAGCCCCTTCTCATAAGACTTGTTCTCCAGATCCCTCACCAGCCTCGTTGCCTTTCTCTGCACTCGCTCGAGCACCTCCATGTCCTTCTTGTAGCGAGGGGCCCAAAACTGAACACAGTACTCAAGGTGCGGCCTCACCAGAGCCGAGTACAGGGGGACAATCACTTCCCTAGCCCTGCTGGCCACACTGTTTCTTATGCAAGCCAGGATGTTGTTGGCCTTCTTGGCCACCTGAGCACACTGCTGGCTCATATTCAGCCGACTGTCAACCAATACTCCCAGGTCCTTCTCTGACAGGCAGCTTTCTAACCCCTCATCTCCCAGCCTGTAGCTCTGCTTGGGGTAAAATATTTTTTTTTTTGAGTTTTCTTTCTACAAGAAAAAAAAAAAAAAAAAAAAAAAAAGGTCATACCCATGATGGACACAAAAACAGTACAGCTAATTGCAGAGGACGTAATCACAGAGAGCAGAGCCAGAAAAACAAACAAAAAACACTAATCTCCTTAATAGCAATCATGTGCTCAGTTTCACATGTTGTATAAGACAGTAAAAGTTAAAACAACCTGATTAAAAATCAAAAAGGCTGAGGGGAAGTGAGAAGTTTATGCTGATGGCATTTTACACATCTGGGAAAAGCAACATTCTCCATGTTAAGGGATGTTTCATTGTCTTATCGCTATATGCTATATTTTTCCTTCATTCCACAAATCCCACTGCAAGTGAATGTATTTAAAACAGATTTTACCACTTGCATTGGCTTGCTGGTGTTAAACTTTCTCAGTAGATTTTCCCAGTAATTTTTCCCAGTTTTCAGTGTACTTAATTTCATTAAGACCAGCCATAACCTTGCCTGCTGATTATCTGCATGAAAGTTCTCTAAAAATGATAAACAGGGAACCTAAAGGCCACCAAAAGAAAAAATATGGGCAGCCAACATCAGACAAACCTTTTACTGCCATACAAGACTGTTCCCATTCAAAAGGAGATTATGGTTAATGTTACTAAGAGCAGCTATAAATCTAAGAGAATTAATATAGAGATGTCTTCATCCATCATGCATGTAAAGAAACCACGAAGAAAGGTTTGAGCTAATTCCAGTTGAAATAGCTTCAGTTGCTTACTTGGTTGTATCTTCCTTTCAATACTCAAAGCTGAAGCAAGACACAGGAATTGTTGCTTCTAGAAACAGCCCAGTTCCCTGTACTGTGCTTTACACACTGTTGAGCTAAGCCAGATACACAAAAACAACACAGCTGCTGCTCATCCTGCTTGATTTCCACTTTTTTTGGTTTGCCCTACCCCTTTCCCAGGTGATCGGTTGGGTGCCAGGTGGGCCTAATGGTATATAAGCCGCAGGTGTCCCACTGGAGAGCTCTTTCTGCCTGAGCTGCTCCTTGGGGGTAAGTGCTTTGTTTTTCCTTCAGCCCCTTGTAGGGTTCTTTAGGTGGGTCAGAGTGTATGGGCTGGTGTGTTTCCAAGTTGAGAGAGGAAAGCATGTCTTTTTGAGGTAACAGTGAGGAGGATCTTTTAGAGTAAAGCAAGCTATGTAGTAGTAGGTGCCTTTACTGCATGCAGCTCTTCTTTAGGTGAGTAATTTTTAGAGCATGCTTATGGATAGGAAGATGGTGTTACTTCATGTGTTTGCTTTGTGGTTCTAGGTCTCTTATCAGTTTTGCAGAATTATGGGGCTTACTGTGAATGTGACCTTATGCCTTCACCTGTATGTCAAATATTATTGAAGTTACAACCTTGATGTTAGAGTGAGGGAGCAGGGTTTAGGGGAAATGCATCATCCAAGTTCCCCATGCCAGTGGGTATCTGAAAACAGCAGAAGCAGGCATGTGAGGTGTAGTCTTTTTCAGGGTTAGGGACAGTTTCTTGTATTTCTGGAGCTTTTCTCTGCTGTTTTGCTGGCTGTAGAGTCTTCATGATGCAATATAGATCCCTTCTTTACTTTTGCTTTCTTACCATTCCTTTGCTTCTGTAGTAATTAAAAAAAAAATCTTAACTGTTTACATTTTTTTTACTATCAATATGGTCAGTAGTACCTAAATTTTTAGATTAACCAAAAAGACCAAATTGTCTCTTTAACCTAAAATTTACCTTTTTTTTTTTTTAAGTATTTTAAATCTGTTTTGTGGAAAAAGCCAAAAAAAAAAAAATGGGTAATCCATGAGATTTCTTAATAGTCTGTTTTAAGCAAAAATAAAAAAAAAATAAAGAAAACCTTAAGAATTATATAAAAAGAAATGAAGGAAATCTTCCACTCAAAAGTATATTAGAGACCTCTTTGTATATAGGAAAAATAGGGGGGTTGACCTAGACATAGGGGGGTTGTTATAACTCTTAAACAACTTTTTGAGGCTGAGGGAGAAAGAAGTACTTTCTTGCAGAACTAATGTAAAATAGGACCTACTGTGCTCTGATAGGATCCATAAATGAAGAGGTTGTTTTTATATTGAAGGAGTCTGTTTAATTGAAAATAGGCTGTATATAAAGAGTGAGGAAGATTTAAATATGAAACATCACTTAATCTGGAAAAGAATTATATTCTAAACTCTGCAATAGCACTGAACACATTGAATATCTCATGAGATATTCAAAGCGTTAACTCACTCTACCTATAAGGTTTTAAAGGAGAAACTATATGCTTTATTTTCACTGTTTTCTGAGCAGTGTATTATAACCTTGTTGAGAACTGCAGCAGAATGGAAAATGCTACCTTATTAAGCTGTCCTTTCATTCTCTTGCAGTGAGAGCAATCTGCCTGGAATAGACACTTGACCCCATTCTTTGTTCTTTTGCTTAATAAACTAAAATTCCATTTACATAAGTAACTTTTTTTTCTTCTTTCATTGTCTTGCTTGAAGTAGGATAAAAGGAAACTAGAAAGATTTTTTTTTTTGAAAATCGTTGAATACTTCCTGAATATGAACACAGACTCCATAAAACAAACAAAATTTGGGGACTCTTGATATGCTTTGAAATACAGTTCATGTAAAAAAGTAACAACTTTATTTAATGGAAAAGTTTACCTTATTGTTCTTCCATACATATTGCTAAAAGGTTTGACAGGATTTTGAACAGATCTTCAATGCAGAGATCAAATAAAAGCAGTATATTGTCAGTTCAAAGGCTTCTCTGCCACAAAGCTCTTCTACTGAGTGCACAACATCTTTGTATTTACAAAATGGTGCAGCAGTTCATAAAATATAAGAACAAGTTGAGCTCAGGCAGTTGATACTTCTTCGTGTTTCTATTGGACAATGTTGTTACCCAGTAGGATGATCATCCAACATTATCACAGGGCAAAGGGATCATGGATGAAGCAGAACCTGCCATCATATGATCTGTCTTCATACAAAAGCAAGGACTTAGGTTTTCTTCATGGGCATTGGCTGATAGGTCTCTAAAGCCTGTAGCTGTGCATATGACTTAAATATAGACACAATATGACTGCACTCAAGCACAGTTTCATGTACAAACTCAGGTGCAGTGCTGAGAGATGAAGCTTCTGATTAACTGGAATGCCACATCCAGCCAAGGTGCGCATGAAATTTGCACAGTGCCCTTCATTTCCAGTTCTTCAGCCACTCTTTCACTTGTAAGCACTGTGCAGGACACCTATGCACTGCTCTTGCTTTCACCTATCACTGGTGAATTCTGAATCACTGTTATGCTGGGTTTCTCATGAAAAGTGGCTGCCATGGACATTTAAACCATACTGTTCTTACCCCACTTCTCACTCCTTTGCCCTGTTGCTTTTAGCTTGTTTGCATTGCTCCCATACCTGGTGACTTTTAGCTTCTAAGTTCATATTGGAATAAAGCCTAGTAGATATGAGCAGGGTGTTTGTTTGCTTGTTTGTTTTTAATACACCATAGGTATTACACAATAATATACACAAAAAGCTTAACTACTGATCAGGTTGGAGCACACACTATTCATTGCAACAGCTACCACCACCTTATTCAGGGTAACAGCATCATAAACTACCTATGAAGAGCTAGAGTGGGTCTTTAAGAGAAATAGAAGTATATTACTGAGAAAGCAAGATTATGTTGGCCTTTTCATCATTACTATAATCACTTTTGCCACACTCTACATTGGAGAAGTATTAGTGTGGTGACTGTCCTTCCTCTTCCTAGCTGCTGCCTAAGGACTGACTTTCCCTTGTCTTTCTCTATCCTTATGTTTGTTTTTTTCCCTCATGATAGATTTCAAATCAAGGTAGGTCATCAGCTGTGGCTCACATGTCACTCCTCAGACATAATAAAAAAGCTAGTAAGCTTTACTATGTTGTGTGATGGAAATCATAGAATCACACAACCATTTAGGTTGGAAAAGACCTCTAACCTAGCACTGCATAGTCTACCACTAAATCATGTCCCTAAGCACCACATCTGTGTGTCTTGAATGCCTCCAGAGATGGTGACTCAACCACTTCCCTGGGCTGCCTGTTCCAGTGCTTCACAACCTTTTCAGTGAAGAAATTTTTCCTAATATCCAACCTAAATTTTCCCCTGGTGTAACTTTAGGCCACTTCCTCTTGGCTTATCTCTTGCTGCTTGGGGAAAAAAAATAATCCCCACCTCACTATAACCTCCTTTGAGGTTGTTGCAGGGAGTGATAAGGTCTCCCCTGAGCCTCCTTTTCTGTAGGTTAAATACTTCCATCTCCCTCAGCCACTTCTGGTAAGATTTGTTCCCTAGACCCCTCACCAGTTTGGTTGCCCTCCTCTGGACATGCTCCAGCAACCCAATGTCACCTAACAATTTAACAACTTAAATATGACAGCAGTTAAATACAGAGTTCCTAAATGCAGTGGATACTGGATACATGCAGAACCTTAATATAATTTAAAAATTTATATATTCAAATACTAATACTGTAAAATTTTCTGCTCGTGAACAGCCAAACTTAAATGAGGGGTCTATTTGCCTAAACACTAGCTAAAAATCAATAGCAGTTGTCAGACTTAGTTTGACTTCTCAAAGTTGAACTAAAACTCAAACTTTATGCTACAGAAAATTTAAAACAATGAATGCCAGATCTCAAGGGTCTTAAAGAAATCCCCAGTACTATGCATGCTGACAAGGTTCCCACTTATGGTTCAGTCTCCATGGAAACTAGCTCAATGCCACGACAAAGTATCTTAATTATAATTGGTGATTTTACAATTAATACTAACTAAACTGTTAAAAAGAAACAACTTATTAAAGTGTCAGCAATTTATTTTAGCATGCTATCATTAATTATTCCTGTATTATTTACTATAACAACTGAACATGATAAATTAACATGATATTAATGTGAATATCAGTGAACAATACCTCAGTGAGTATTTTACTCAAAGTACAATGCACCATTAAAAATCAAGTGCTATGTAAAATTTAATGAAGGAGCAACACCACTTAAGTATGAAATGAAAATATTTAGTAGCTGTTGTTTTCAGCTTAATTCTTGAAGTTTGTTGCAGTTTGTTTTAGGAATACTCTATATGGCTGAAATGGTTAATGGGGGACATGGATGCAATGCAAGTTAAAAAGGGGGAGGGGACAGTGGCGTGGAAAGCCCCCCCCCCCCCCCCCCCCAAAAAAAAAAAAAGGGAAACATAATATCTAAAATAAGCTGAGCTTATTTTATAAATGTTATACTTAAAATCTACGGAGTGCCTACCATGAAGGGCTACTTTGAATTGAGCAAACCACTATACGTATAATATTTTCATGATATATCGTATGGAAAATTTATCACCATTTCCTAGGGAGACAGTAAACAGAGAAAAACAGGTAAGTAGACAGAAGCAGCATGTAAATCAAGTAATAGAATGGAAATTAATGTTAAGACAATCTAGGAAAGGGGAGTCGAAGGACTAAGTCAAATTTTCCTAACCATTTTCATGTGATGACCTAATGCCTGAATTCTAGAAGAGGCGACCCATGTGTTAAGTTATTTGTCTTCTTTATGAGCAGCAGAAAACAAGCATCTCTAATAGTAAGGGTAGCTTTTCAGCCACAATGCTGGGTAGAGGCTAGGTAAAGGCCATTCACATCACTGAAGGTATTAAGCAGGTAAAAAAAAAAAAAATGCTGTTGCTTCAATTTTGCAATTAATGTTGCACACAGAATATGGAACAAATTGAATTTATTTTTTACATAAACTTGTTTTATAGCAAACCTCTATCTTCTGTGATCTCATAAACATATGTTTATTGCATTATATTCCTCAAAACAAATCAAGCAGGGTGAGCTAGAAATTTCTGAGATGTCTTGTAAAAAGAGGAAGTTCCTACAATGAGGCATTGAACCTGCCACTGTAAAGATCGCTACAGCCATTTTTCTACCCATTGCCCATACCCATAATCAGTGAATAGGAGATCTTTGGAGAGTAGGAAGGAAAGAATGAAACATCTCACCTCTTTCAGAATTTCATGACACACCATAAGAGAATACCAAAACTCAAAGGCTCATTCCTTACCTGTCAGAGGATCACTATAATAAAGTCACATTTCAAAAAGTACTTAGGAGATGATTTAGGTGTACATCAGATGCATGGATTCAAAACTACTCACCAGATACCTATCTCTGGAAATGTGTATACTCACTGGGTATCTCTTGTTTAATGTCACATTTCTGCTTTGGCTTATATCCTATCCCCCTGCCATGTTGGAGAAGATACTTGCCACTGATATTCAAAAAAAAAAAAGAAGAAGCAGAGCATCATCTAACTTTCTCTTAGTGCTGACAAAGCTTTGCTGGTGTGCAGAAGAAAATACAAAATTCATGAGATCCAGGGAAAGAATTCTGCACTGCAGCATGACAGTGAAATCTATGGATGATGGCACTGAGCTGGAAGAATGTATTTTCTAGGGAAGGGGGGGGGTGGGGGGGGGGAGTTATGGGGCAGATATAACAGAGTATTTTCTGGATTCTAGATCTATTTCTAGTGTTATTGGTTCACTGAATTGTTATATTGCTATAAAAAAAATGAAATCACTTACAGAAATATTTTCTATGAGTCTTCCAGTTCTTTTTTTAACAATAGAACTTTACAGTACAGAATGTTAGAAAGCTCCTGACTAATTTGACTTAAAGCTAACTGAAAAGTAAGAAAAGTATGATTAAAAACATAGTCCTGGTTTTCTAGATGAGATGTAGGAAATTTGCCTTAGTAACATATTTCCCAGACAACTTGTGTAGTTCCTGTTTTAAAAAAATATTGAAGACAACAAGACAGCAGTCAAAAACATGATTGCTATGGTCTCCTCTAGGCAGATTTCAGCCTCAGAATCAACAGATTTAGGAGACATTCCACCTCATTTCTGGATCCCAGTATTCACCGGCCTCCTGAGGTTGGCATATTTTTGGAGATAAGCAGAAGCATGTAACTACCTAGGAGCATTACTCTTGGCTTTGTACTATAGGGAGACTAACTCACTAAAAGCTGGGTATGGCCTCAAGAAAAAGTAGTCAACTGTGAAAAGTAAATGAAACTGTAGCAGAATTGTATAATTATAGGTAGAGGAAAAAAAAAAGCTACTGAAGGAAGAGTAATTGCAAAGAATATGTATCCACACTTGTCTTCACACAGACACAGAATAAATATAAATGTATACATATATTTTCAACCATGTAAAAGCAAGTGATAAAATAGGAATAAATTTTATATGCAAAGTAGTGTCAATAACCATTCATAACCACAATTAGTAATCAAATGAATGTTTTTGAAAAATATACATTTCATTCTAGAAACCAGTGAAATAATAATTGAAGCAATCATAATGAAAAAACAAATAATACAAGATGAGATGTCAACAAAAGAGTAAAGGAAGATTATTGTTTTCTATTCCTAGATCTCAACTAGACAAAAGATAATCAGGGGAAGCTTGTCTGTTCTCCAGTAGCCTGTTTTTTACCCACATAAAGGGATACCAACAAACACAAATGTAATTTGGAATGATAATTAAATTATTCAGAAATAAATTTGGAAAATTAAGCATACAATGCATAGACAAACACAGTTATTTCAGCAATGTGCCAGGTGGCAATATTGACAAACTTATGAGTGACCCAGCTGTTTCAAAGTAGTTCAAAACCACCTTTTGGTCAGTACTACCAAACCTAAAGATATGGGTTACTTCAGTGATATTTATTCTTCAAGACAAAGTGCACATGTATTTTTGTAGTAGTCCTGTGCCAGGATTGCTAGGAGCGTATTTTCACCTTGACAGTGTCTATAGGAATGCACTCCTTACTCTATTAATTCTGTGCATCACACAAAATTACACAGAAGCAGAGTGTTTCTCTCCATTTCCCTCAATCTCACATTCCTCTCAGCTACACTAAACTTTGAGGAAAGTAATGAAAGAGGACACTATGAATGCACTTTTAGACAACGTATCCGAAAGAACAGTTACATAAAGGTAGCCAGACAATCCTTTTCCTTCAAAAGACTGTCTGTGTCCTTTATACTGTGGGTAACTGCAGAAAGTCCTTGCTGTAGGATGCTTGGAGTCTTTTCAGAGTCACTAGATAAGTAAAAATCATAGGATAGCTCTTCCAAATGCAATGACTCTATGTAGAAATCTGGGAAATACTTAGTACTCTAGTGCAAAAAAGAGTTTGAAGTGTATCATCTGCAGATATAAACTACTAGTACATTTGACAGAGAGGCTGTCATTTTTACTTGAGTGCTTTTGAGTAAGTTCTTACAGGAAATGGTATTTCTTTATGGATGACTCCACTACCTTTCTTTTTAAAAAAAGAATGCAGAATGCGAAAGTTTCTGTGAGGAGACTGGCAATCCAAGTCTTTCTACGGTTAGTTTGAGGGGTGGAAAGGAAGGGATCCTCCTGAAAAGCCATACCATGACAATGTAAACTCAGAGGACTCAGCAGATATTTGAAATATGGAGAGTTGTTTCCATAGGAGAAAGTGTTCCACAAATGGTTTGGGCTGGGATAGAGTTGATTTTCTTTGTAGAGACTCAAAATGCTGTGGTTTAGATTTAAGAAAAGAAGTGTTGATAAAATACTGATGTTTTAGCTATTGCCGAGAAGTCCTTACACAGTCCTCTCTGCTTCCCATGATGCCCCATTTGCAAGTAGGCTGTAGGTTCAGAAGAAGCTGGGAGGGGACGCAGCCAGGACAGCTGCCCTCAAAAATACCAAAGGGATATCCCACACCATATGATGTGCTCAGCGTTAAAAGCTGGGGGTAAGAAGAAGGAGGAAGGGGGACCTTGGAGTTTGGAGTTACTTCCCAAGTAACTATGAAGTGTAATGAAGCCCTGCTTTCCTCAAAACTGCTGCCTGCCAATGGGAAATAGTGAATGAATTCCTTATCTTACTTTGCTTGTGCATGCAACTTTTGCTTTATGTATTAAACTCTTTATCCTGCCTCATACATTTTCTCACTTTTACTCTTCTGATTCTCTCCCTCATCCCACTGGTGGGAAGTGGGTAAGCAGCTGTGGGGGCCTTATCTGCCTACTGGGGTTAACCCACAACAACAGCTGTAAGAGCTGTAATATATATTAAAAAAAAAAATCTTCTGAGTTGGGGAAATTGGACACCACCTTGGGTAATTATCATATCTGTTCTTTAAGCAGTAACAAGTGAGTCAACCCTAAGGCCGTGAATCTCCTCCACACTTTTTAATTATAAACAGCAAGGCTCTTTTCATCAGTAATTATAGTTTAAGTAGGTGGCTGTAGGCACAAACTGCTTTCAAGCCAGAAGGGAGAGGTCCTACTGGAGGACGTGGAAATAGAGTGATGACCAAGATGAAAATTCTAGCTAGTTTTCACAACTGATTATTACGAGCTAGAATAATGCTGTGTAACCACTTGAGGTGCATGGCTGAGATAAACACTATAATCATTCTAATTTAAAGTTCAGAATGTTAACAAGGATAAGAGAGAAAGGCTTGACACTGGGAAATAAGATGTACAAGGACACCTATTTATGAACTTCTATATGATTTTGTAGATAGACCTGTCAGCGTCCTTTTGGCTGTGTACAAGCAGGTTCCTTACTGAAGAAGGGATTTTGACTTATTTTGAGAACCAACCAACTTCCAGTCACTCAGACAAAAACCTTTGAAGATCAGGGTCCTGCACAGCATGGAAAGTCCAAGTCCAGTGAAAGTTATGATGTTGCTGTCCAAAGTCTTTGACTAAAAATGACAGGGTCATGATGTTAGGCTAACCAGATCTCCCAAGCTCTGCTTTTGCCTTACCTGAAAAAATGACTCTTTAAAGGAGAAGAAATGGAGAAAAAGCACAAATGGTTCTCTGACCATGAAAAATTCAGAGTATATTAGAGATGAACCCTGGAGGAAAGATTTGAAATTACTTACTTGGATATAGAAGGGTGAAAGTCAATAGCTTTGGAAGCTCTGATGGTTTAGTGTTGTTTATTTTTTTGCCCCCTTTTTTTTTTTTTTTTTTTAAACCATCAGATGAATCTGAGTACACATTCTGCAACAGAAATCAGTATTTGTTTGGGTAAATGTTTAGTCTATAAATTAAATGCAATTAAATTTGAAGGCCTTTCATCCTGAATCTGATTAAAAGCGTCATTAAAGTAAATATTACCATATGTCCTAAAAAGACCTAAAAAAACTTTGTTGATATATAAAGGCTGGTGTGTATATATCATGTAGATGAGTTTGGACAGCGTAGAAATGATAATGAGGAAGAAATACTCTAGAGACTATTGAACCTGGTAATGTTCTTGCAACTTTGTGCCACTAAATTAAGACTAGATTTAATTTCTGAATGTACGCTGTAAAGCCAGCAGATATCAGGGCAAGTATTTTCTTTTCCCCCTTTTGAGAAAGAAGTTGTCTTTGTGTGATCAAGATAAGAGGACATCAAGATAAGAGGACATCTTCATCCCTAATGTTTTAGGTGTCATAGCAACAAGAAATGAGACCTCTGTAAGCATTCTTGGTGCTGAGAAAAAAATTAAAGTAGCTTGAACTGAAGGGCACTGACTGCGTCTTTCTACCTCAGTTCCATTAAGCTGCTTGTCAGAGTGTCTTTGCTTGTATTTTTCTTAGTTGCATCATTGCTTCCTGAAAGATCTCTTAATACTCTGATTTCCTAGATTTATAGCTTTAACTCCTCTTGATTGATCATAAGGGTGGCTGAATAATTATTTTTGGAAAACATTTTTCTCACTGGATGACTCCCTAACTTGACTTGGAGGGTTGCAACCTCACTAGCTGGTGTTAAGAATGTAAATAGACCAAGATCTAAACGGAATATCAGAAATAACTTTAGCTATATTTTCCCTCCAAATCAATGAGCTTCACAGAAGATGTACCAAGCAAAGACACCATCTGTTATCAAAGTCTGCTTCACTTCTTGGCATACTCGGTTCTGGGGAAGAACAGAGAGGTACTTGGGAGCACTCCCATGATATGGGCTATTTTTTGTTTAGAGTAGAAGAGATTATTGTTATCATCTTCACTCTCTCTGATTATTTTCTGGCCCACACTGGCAACAAGAGAGGTTTGATGAATACTGCATCCTTGCTCCTGGCACCACAGGGGTCGTCACTGACTCTACTTGCTCTTTCAGAGAAAGATAGAGTTGTACTACACTAAGAGAACATGCAAGTCTCACCTGCTTTGAGAACAAGTGTTTACACGTACTCTCGCACACTTTCAGAGGTCCAAACCCTCCTTTCAGCCCTCAGAATTCAGGTGACTTGAACGTGGCCCTTGACTCTCAAATGTTTTATTTCTCATCTGATACACTCTTAGAAACAGAGTTTTCTTCACAGACTTTATTCATAGAGATAAAAGATTTATACAGAAAACTGTTTTATGTGTGCCAAACATCTATGCATAATTTATAAAAAAGCTTTCTTGATCAATTAGAAATTAGAGTCTTGTACATGGATTTAATGATATGTCCTGTAATTAATCTATAAATGGATTCAAAACTGAGCACAACTAGAACAAAAAGGAAATGTTGAGCTCTCAGAAAATAAATTTCCTTTCTATATGAATTACAGACTCATCATTTATTCTTGTGATTGGACACTTATCTCTAAATTACGCTTGGGAGAATACATATGCATATTTTTGTCTGACAATGTAAATGGTTACATCAGTCCTGTAGGTTCATGGGTAATTCAGTGGCTGATGCATCATTAATTTAAATTGACACTTGGTAACCTTTGCAACTTTGCAATATGTAATCTACATTATATGAAATAATTCCATGCGCATTTCAAAATATCAGGTACGAATCTCTTAGTATTACTGTACAAAGTGGAGGAAAGGTTTTCTAAAAGTTTTCTACAATCTAAAAACATAAATATAAATAAAATAGATGACAATAATATAACTTATTTTCTTCATCACAAAATAACAATATTCCTGTAGTTCAATACACTTACATACTGCTAATAGTCTTTTATTATTATTATTTTTAATCTGAACTAAAACAAACATGTTTTTGAGAGGAATGCAGAGGAGCCCACCAGAAAAAGAAAAACAACAACAAAAAAGTGAATAACCTGAACTCCCCAAGAACTATAACTTCTAAAAAATTCCATACATCAAATAAAATATGAATTTTTACAGGAAATAATACAGATTTGCCTGCTAGTTAGTCTACTGCAGACATGCACTTTTATTTTTATTCAAATAAAATTAAATTAATGTCTCATAACAAATATTGAGAAGACATGTAACTATAAAAACAATTTCATATTTAATTTGCATACTGAAAATGATAACTTTTTGAGCTTCTTGTGTGGTTGAGCATGATCCTT
The DNA here is from genome assembly GCF_011077185.1 of Oxyura jamaicensis. Taxonomy (NCBI): domain Eukaryota; kingdom Metazoa; phylum Chordata; class Aves; order Anseriformes; family Anatidae; genus Oxyura; species Oxyura jamaicensis. The sequence goes on along the minus strand of NC_048895.1, from coordinate 95,861,732 downwards.
AAATGTTCCATAAAAAATAATGGTTAAAAATATATATTTAAAATATATATTCAAGTGACACATGAATAAAATTGATCAATAAATTGAGCACACATTCAGACATGAAAATGAATAATATAAAACAAAAATTTCCATTTTATGTGGTTAAGTTTACAAGATGGTAATTTTGAATAAAACTTTCAACAATAACAATCTTATTATTCTAGCATAATCCTTAGTATATGGAACCTCATCATAGTTATTCCTTTCTCCCAGTAATATAAACTAAGCCATATTCATTTCCGTGTACTCACTAAATTTTCTCTTATTGAAACAAATATCTCTAACCTTGGATATAAAAATGATAACTAATGAATTTGGGAACAGACGCAGGTAACTTTCCAAATAAATAACATTACTTAAGAAATAGAGGAAAATATATAGGAACAAATGAAAGCTTGTGGAAGTTTAATTTCCAATGGAGGTAATTTCCTTTATTTAGGCATCTAAAGGATGTCTTACTCTTAAAAATTAGGAAAACTAAAATGCTACATTCAAGGTGAGTATGTGAATATTCTTATAGTGAAATTTTCACATATTAAATGATGATGTGCATTTGGTTAGCCACCATTCATAGTCAAACAGCGTTAAGAAGCTAGCTGAAAATAGCCTAAGACTTAAATTTTATATATATATAAATATATATATATGGTAAACACCATACAATGTTGGATTCTCTCTAATTGGTTAAATAAGTTAAATAAACCCAAATCATTAAAACATAATCACAAATACTTTCCTTTTTGCCATAAAACGAACAAACAAACAAACAAATATATATATATATATATGTATTCCATGAGTATTTACAATGTAGGATCTACTCCTTTTTTCAGATATAGATATATGTGCTTTTATAAGAAGCCAAACAATCATGCCAAAGTTGAGTGTCTCCCTTAATGAAATAAAATTGTATTTAAATAGCCCTCTTATTGCAATCCATTTACTGGTAGGTGTGTGGAATTATATGACATTTCAGAAGTCTTATGTCAATAGTAGCTATCAGATTCACTTCATATACTGGTGATAATGCTATTTCATCAAATCAACTACAGCAACTGTACAGATTTTATAAAACCCAGTTCCGACACTGCTCACAAAAAAATACCTATTTACCCACTTTGAGCATATAGTCATGATGTTTAACAACAGTACATTCATTTAAAAATTACACTGTACAATACTGTAATACAGTGTATAGCTTATAAACTGAAAAAAAAATAAAAATAAAAAATAAAAAAGATGTTTAGATTTAGAGTTACAATAATAAACACCCTTAAAATCATCAGGGGTACTGTTATAAAGGCGGTTTTCACTTAGTAGCTCTAAACATTGTTTCTTTACTCTGAAAGACAAAGTATGAAGTTTATATCTTAATAAGGGCACATACAGTTCAATTATTACATATACATTTTATCTCACAAGACATTCTGATATTACTTTCTAGCATGGTTCTTAGTATTCATCTTTCTTCTTTTTGTTGTCTTTGTATAAAAAGACATGGAGTACTTATATCTTGCACTGACTGAAGTTTCTACAGCTTGGGGATCAATCCTTTCAACCCAAGTGCTTTGTTCTCTACCCAATAGTCTGAAACATGCCATGTGCTAATAACGACTTGATGAATGAAATGAAAGCATGTGACCACCTACCCACACACCTTGGCAGAGGTGCACTCCATACACGCCGACCACCACCCAGGCAGGTAAGTTTATTAGCACCTTCCAAGCGATATCCAGGGAAACAAGAAAAGATCAAGGAATCCCCAACACCAAACTGAAAGCCAATCCGCCTGCTGAAGGCAGGAACACCAGGATCATCACATGGTTCCAAATCATATTCTGCAGACAATAAAACGTAGTATGTAATATATAGGACAAGTTGTTCACATAAGGAAGAAAAAAAAACAAAAAACAAAAAACTTGTCAAATGAGTTGCATTTTGTCAGTATGCATCAATTGAAAAACATGTATTTCAGAACCATTTTCTCTATTTAAAATACCATAATTTCTATATTTTTATTATGGCTATATATACAGTAATTATGTATCTATTGTGTCCCACCTACACTACATTTATTTTCCTAATTTTGAAAGGCTGTAATCAGCTTGTACTCTAAGTGGTTTACTATAATTTTCTTTAATTACATACTCTGTATATTATTCTTGGTTCATTTGAGCTGAACTCCCAAACAGCTTTATAAGTGAGACTTACAGTTTAAAAATTCATTATGTATGAAGAAAATCTAACTAAAAATCAAATGAAATGTCAGGTGAATAAAAAGACGTATGACCACATTTTCAAAAAAATGTGCTTCTGTTTTTCAACTATACTATTTAACTAACAAACTCTATTTGCATGCCTTTTAGAAATCATACAAGTGTCACCTAGCTGAAATTAAATATATACATATATACATATATATATATAAAGTCTCAAAGTGTCTGAATTTATTTTCTCTTTTGTAACTATGAATCAGGAATAATTTTAGAGAATTTGCAAATCTATAGGAATATAAAGAAGTAAGAAGTAGTAAAACTGAAGTCCTCAGTTGCTTAATGAAGTGTGTAATTGTTTTTTCAGCATTACTTAAATGATCTGTTTAACTGACAGTACATGTATACGGAACAATACATGTCCTGGAATTATTGTTATTCTCAGAGGGGATGATATACTTAGAGTAATATCATAATACAGCTTTCAGTTTTTTACCCTTACAAGAAACTGGGATGTAAAAAAAATAAAAATAAAAAACTATGTCTTTCTCTGTCCCTTTGTGCTGGATATGGAACTACTCTGTATTTTTGATTTATTATTGTTGTTGGTATAATAGTAATATCATAATATTATTTGTATTATATTGCTATTTATGACATTATTAAATTATTGCTACATATTTATACATTAGATTAATATATATATATATAAATATTTGCTTTGCAGCATGGAATGAAGAGCATATAAGTGCTATTCACTTTCCCCAGGTGGTGGGAAGATGACAGAAAATAAGCATAAGTTGAAATACTTAATAAAACTGTTTCCAACTGGATGCAAGTAAAAACACATTTTCCAGATAAGTAGTGCAGTCTTTATCCCTGGAAGTTTTCAAGATCCTTCTTCATAAAACCATTAGCAACCTGATCTGATCTCATACCTGATCTGGCTTAACAGCAGGTTGGTTTCAATGACTTGCTGGAGTCCCTTCTGATACAAATTGTTTTTATAATTCTATGATGCAGAAACATCACTAAGATACACTTAACAAGGAATGCACAGTTACATGGAAGATATATTAGTCAAACAAGATATTTTCACTGATGGTCATCAAAATCGTATCTTACCTGAAAATGTAATGTTGAAGCCTTCATAAGAAATTGAAAAATCAGATATAAATCGAAGCTGTGCAGTAAAATTTCCAAAGAGGCCAGCTTTAATAGTAGGGGGTAAGACTGAGCCAGTTAACCTGGCTACTGGCTCTGTGAAGCTGCCATCTTCAGTTATGAGCAAGTAGTCATGAGAGCTCTCAAGATGAAAGGTATGAAAAACCAAATGTACACCTTTAAACATATTAAAAAGGGAGAAAAGAAAATGATTTATTAGGAAGTTTTTCTCTTCCGTTATTTAGTTTACACAGGCAGTAAAACTTAAATGATATGAGAAGATTTTTAGAAAAAGTCATACATGGAATCAAAACCTGAAATTCAGAGAATAAAAACTGCAGAAAGCATATAGACTCAACCAATCAGTTTGTGTGTCCTGTAAAATAATTCATAGGATTCAATGTTATTTGTATACAGCACTCTGAAAATCTAAACTTTTATTGTACGGTTTACTCAAGCTTCTCTTTTACTTCTAATCTCTATCATCATCTCACTATTAAATTTAAAGCTATTAAAGCTATCTCACTATTAAAGCCCTACTTTAATAATCAGCTATGTTTTTGTATTCACGCTTTAGTTTTTTGCATTTCCTCAGATACAATTTTGCTTTGTACTCTAAACTTCAACAAGTGCCTATACACAAGGACCAAGATAACACAGGTTTTACGTACAATCTTCAGTATATACAGGTTCACATTAGTTAGGTCACTACTCCTGAAGTGACTGCTTTTCCAATTGCCAACTTCCAGTCCAGCAATATTTTGAATTTTCCATTACAGTTAACATTTAAAATATGATTATTTACTGTAGGGAGCAACAGTCTTGTTAGAAAAAAATCTCACATACTTCAAATTTGAAAATGCCATGCAAACATTAAAAAAAAAAAAAAAAAAAAAAAAGTCTGTAAGAAGATTTTGAATAGTAGAAACTTCTAATACACCTCTCAGACTAATATAACAAAGACTTTTCTTGCCATAGAAGGCTGATTGAGGAATCTTTTCATTATGTTTTGATTCAGTGATACATAGAATCATCTGTAGTTCCTAAGCTTTTTTAATTTTCATTTTTCCCCTTGCTTCTTTTATCCATTTCCCCAATGGATAAGCTCCTAAGCACACCCAAATGTTACTCCACTGTGTATACAACATAAATTTTTATATATATGTATATATATAAAATATATAGTTTTTATTCATTTAAGCTTTTAAGCTGCATGATTTAAGTCTGAAATCTAAGGTTACTAATACACAGATCAAATCTGCTGTTTCATGATTAATATTGGAGAAGAGCTATCAATAAGGCCCTGGAAACTTTCACTTAGTACTCTAGTTTTATTTAACAAGAACAACATTATTTTCATATATTTTGGCTCTTCTACTTTCTGCCAATTTTTCTAAGAGAAACTAAAACACATTACCCCAGGTCATTGCTAAAAGAGCATTTATTTTCCAAAATAAACACAAATTAAAAAGATTACAACATTTGAAGACATTGATTTTGTGAAATTAAACTTCCTCAAAAGAACAGCAGAAAAAAATGATTTAAGTGGATTCATAAATTACATTCATAAATGGCTTGTTTGAATTTATAAAACACAGAGATTTCATACAAATATGCAATTCATATTAGATTCTTACCCTTGCCATGTGACACTTCAATAGTCCAAGTGCAGTTTAAAGAGTTGGGATAAAAATCAGGAAAACCTGGAGAAAGAATAGTTCCACTCTTCCCATGAACGTATCCGCCACATAATGCTTAATAGAAGAAAAGAAAAAAAAAAAAAAAAAAAAAAAAGAAAAGGAAAACAAAGCAGAAGTCATACAGGAGTCCTGTTTTATTTTATTTTTATTTTTTAATCACTTTTTAAACTACTCTAAAAATTGAAAAATTGGGTCACGTATTAAACTAGGAAGTTAATTTGTCTGAAGCCATGACATGCATGTTTGACAACAATTTGTTTATTCTTAAAGTAGTCTTTTATCAGAATATTATTTTTCCTCTACAACATCTTCTGTTAGTTGGCGGGATACCAAAATAAATTAATCCATGTTCCAGAATATTATTTTAGCAGTATTTAGAATATTATTTAGCAGTATTTAGAAGTAGTGGTTTATTTGTTTGCTTGTTTTGTTTTCGTTGGTTGGTTGTTGGTTTTTTTTTTGGTGAACTCACAAATCATTAATCTTACAGTTACCTTTCTTGGACTATATAGTTAGAAAGGTATTTCATTCCAGTTTCATCAAACAAAAAAAAAATATAAGAAACAAAATGTATTTTTCTTCAAAGAATAGAAAAGCATTTTTGCTATTTGATTTCTTTTGTGACATTCAGGGAAAAAATAAGTATTTTCCTCTCACAGGTTCAGATTTTCCCTTCATAAGTATTTTGAAAGACACAAGTACTATGGTAGAAAAAAAATAAGCATATAAGCATTTTGCTAAACTAGGCTGATCAAATTTGCATGGCAAATTAATTAAAGTAAAATAAACATTTGCATTGCTGAATTACTCACTGATCTCATAAATACAGCATGGTTGTGCTTTTCTTTCATCTGTTGCTGTCCAGCTTTTTATGTCCTTTCAAATTTTAATAAATTAAATATTTTAAAATACAACAATAAAGCATTAAGATGCTTTTAGTCTTCTTCTTCACACAGAAGGACAAAACTTGTCATGAACTAGATGGCAAATATACATGACAAATAGTGCAATACACTTTCAGAAGTTCTACAGACATACATGTACGCACAGCTATAATGCTGACATTATGGTTATGGTTCTGTTTTCATTTCTTATCAGACAGGTTTTTGATAAAGTTTATTTATTTTGAATTTATGTATTTTATACATATGTTTAAAAATAAGTAGAAGAAATGTTTTAGCCTGGTGTTGCCTGCATAAATGTACTACTGTACATAAGCATGGAGAATACGAATGGATAAAACCACAGTAAATGTATGGTATGGTATGATAAAAAAGGCATATACATATTTGCTAGCATAGTTCAGCATTTTTTTAAAGAAAGATGTAGACAGCTTCATATTGCATATCTCCCAAAACATTCCCTATTTCTACTACTTTTCTAACCAAGTTAAACCCATTTCTACCCATCCGTAAAGAGAAACTTGCCTTCCTACAATAACAAGAGCACATGCATACCCATTTTCCAGTTTTACCACTTCTATATACCACTAACACTAGACATTTTAGAATCTCATAAGAAATAGAAGTCTAAATATAGTTTTATTGTTCCCCAACTTCTCAATGTCTTGCTTTTTCTGCAGTTACTAAACTGCAGATTTGTAATGTTTCTATTAATATATACCTGTAAATTTCACTGCTCATTACAGTATTTGAAAGTTGATACAGAGATGTGAAGTACAGCATTTATTAACAGTAAAATCATTTTTTAAAAGAATGGATCTTGGTGTAATTGAATGTAGGTAGTCGTAGTAATAGGTTTAATTAGGTCATGAAAATAAGAGATTAACTTTGTTGGACTTTAAAGATGCCACCTGAAGAACCTGACACTTACCGTCACAGCTGGGTAATGCATGATTCCACTGATGGTTTCGTTCACATATGAGTGGTTCTTCATCGCTCAGGGTGTATCCTGGATCACAGCTAAAAGTTACTGTAGAGCGGATATTAAAGTTGTTACCATGGCGATGGCCATTCACAGGAATCCCTGGGTCAAGGCAGGAATCTGATTCCAGAGTAACACCTGAAATACACAGGTTTAATTTATTTCCTCCCCCTAGTAAACATAAAATAAAAAACATACAAAACACTAAATGAGTAAGTAAGACAGAAGGAAGAAATAGTCCCCAAAAGATACTTCTTAGCATTGCCTGAGCACTGGTGGGGGATATAAAGGACTGTTTCTAGCTATTGAAGAGCATTTTTTCAGTCTCACGGAATGGAGAAGCCCAAATTAAGAAGGAAAAAATTGGAGCTGTGTATTTGATCAAACAATGAAAAAAAGAGCCAATGTACACACTGAACATCTGCAACTAAAGGAAGATATAAAGGTTCAAAGTATTAATACACAATTTTGTTTTTTCATAGAATCATAGAATATCCTGAGATAGAAGGGACTCACAAGGATCATCAAGTCCAGCTCCTGGCTCCACACTGGACCAGCCACCCAAAAATCAGACCACATGTCTGACAGCACTGTCCAAACACTTCTTGAACTCCAGCAGGCTCGGTGCTGTGACCGCTTCCCTGGGCAGCCTGTTCCAGTGCCCAACTACCTTCTCAGTGAAGAACCTTTTCCTAACATACAAACTCCTATATAAATCATATTTAATTATTCAATTTCATCTATTACATTTCTGATACTGTGGGACAACACATTTCTTTTCTGTTGGAGTAATGGTTATTTGATTTAGCAAAAAGCACAGTATCAAAAAACTGTAATGGATGAACTCAGAAACCACTTGTTATATCTTACACAGACAATCCAATGCATCAAAAATAGAAAAGATAATGAACATAACTTATATAGTTGCAAAACTTTTATGTGACAGAAGAGGTGTTTGGTAATTATGTCCTGTAGAAAAGTTTGAACAGTATATGACAAATAAACCTCCAGCTATACACTGAACAAGAAGAAAAAAAAATAAAAGCACCAAACATCAAACGGAAGTTCATTATTTTTCCATGACTATCACATGACCTTAGGGATTAAGAAGAAGGTTTAAAAAACTAAGGAAAAGACTGATTTATTAGGGCATAAAGTGAAGGTTTTAGAATTATGGATATGAGGGTTGGAAGCAGGACTACGTTATCAAAAATAACATAATGTTTCTACCTTTCTCACGGTAATATTATCTGTACCCTTCAGCTATTTTTTCAGCTATGAATTCAGATTTGAAAGCTTATGATCTAGTTTTCATGAGGTATCCCTCCCATAAGGTACCTCCTTAAATTTTAAATAAACGTTTCTTTTAGTCTTGACTGCATGTTCTTAATGGACACAGTGCATTGCAGAAGGGAAGCCAGATTCCCTTCACCTGGCTTAAAAGGCTTAATATAGAATCAAATAACCTTTTTAAGTCTACAATATTCTGCAGTGTATGTGGCCTAAATAAATATTGATTGGATGAAATTTTAACTTTTATAAAAATTATTTTTTTTAGACAAACTATATTTAGTGTTTTGAGGTACATTACAGTAGATGGAGGTCCACAGATAATATTCTACCCTATAATTTAATCATTCTCTTTTCAAAGGAACGTAACACACAACCCAAAGCTAACTGCACAAATACAATCAAAACAGATGTTGCACCTCACTGAATAATTGAAAAATACGAGCAGGCATCCTTAAAAACTACTCTGTCAATATTGACATTTCATCAAATGGTCATCAACTTTTTAGTATGTTATATGTATTAGATGCTTCATTTATTATTAAAATGCATATTTTGCAAATAGAACTATAAATGATTTTTAGAAACTGGTTTAATTATTGGATCTCATTAGATCTCTAAAGAAGAAATGAATCTTGCTGTACATAGTACATACTCACATGTATTACATACCTGTATTTTCCCCTTCACAGTTCAAGTAGTTAAAATAATTAGAAAAATGGAATATTACAGTGTAAGGTTGCTTAGTTTGTTTAGAAAGTGCTCATTGTATTAAATGGATGAAGAAAATAAAACAAACAAACAAAAACAGAAAACAAAACATATCTGGTGCCATAACCATTGCTCCCTATTAAGGCTAGCTACAGAGCAGTCACTGTGTTATTCAGTGAATCTCAAAAATGTTTCAAACAATGGAAGTACTTCAGCTGGAAGCAAGAGTGCTATTCTTTGCTATCATTATAGCCTCATCCAGAACATCTGTAAGGCAGGTGTCAGAATGTGCTTTCAAGCATTGGAAACAGAGGCCACACAAATTAAGAGAGACCCCATTATCTGGCACCAATTTTCATGCATGGATTAATTACCATTATGGATTAATTATCATTATGCTATCATCAAAATTGTTAATAAAATTACCAGATTCTATTAAACCTAGGCCAGATTATGGTAGGATCCCTACAAATTCAAGTTAGACAATGAAGTACTAATACTTGTTAAAAGCTCTAATCAAATTTCAAGGTTTGAAGTGCACTGATAAAAAAGATAAAGAGATGTCCCTAACATGTCCCTAACATGGGGCAGCTTCTAGATCCTTCTCACAGAAGCCACCCCTATGGCCCCCTGCTACCAAAACCTTGCCACATAAACCCACTACAAGAGAGAATATAAGAATGCTGTTCTAAATCATTTCATATTTAGACCTACCTCTTTAAGAACATGTAGAGCATATATTGTATTACTATTTTTTTATTATTAGTTTTAACAGGAGACAACAGCTATTTGATATCAGCTTTCAAAAGAAAACGTAATATTATAAAAAAAATAAGAACAACTGTACAAAACGTAACAGCAACCATTTAGTTCAAACACAATAAGGGAAAATCAGCATCTGCACATAACTCATTTGGCATCCTACATACTGTTCCTTGTCTTTGCGTTGCTTACTGGCCTTGCAGTTTATCATACTATTGTCTGCTCAGCCACTACCATGTTGTCTGCGTCAGAGCTAAAATATTCAGAATTTCCAAGTTTTGATGTAGCTATGAAATATAAGTTTGGGCATTCATACCAAATTCAATGTGACAGAAAATTTACTGCAGTCAGGTTAGTTTTCATGTAAAACTGCAGTAACTGACAAAACCAATGTTATTTGCTTAGCCTATTCAGTATTTAAGTGAATGGCTACACTATCATATAAGCATCAGTGACTTCAGAAAGTTTAATATATGTAATTTTATACAACCAATTTTAAAGAAAAGAGTGTTATAGTGATTCTGGAGTTCACAGATCGATATTATTATGCACTTATTTGCATTTTAGAATCACCACGGATAAGGCTCAATTCTGCTCAGTACTGCAAAGTGTATTAAAAATGTAGAAAGATATATAGAGAGAGGCTGAGGCAGGGCAGAACAAACAAACCCAACATGTCTTTAAATCCAAGGGTGATTTTCTAAAACTACTTTCCCGTAAACAGTCTGAATAACATACTCATGAAATAAAAAATTCCAAAATGATTTAATAGTTTCAGAGTCAGTACAATTTGTTCTGATACAAATATAATGACAATTTATTAATTCCTATTTGTTTGCTACTTTCAAATTGAATGTTATTTTCAAAATTAAATGAAAATCAGAGAAATATCAGACTTACTCTCATAGTGAATTAGAAAGCCAATACTGGAACGACTGTTGTCTGTAGTGAACAGCAGATACATATAATTTCCAGTACTAATAAGGAACTGGGGTGCTTGTGTTCCGTGGTATTCTCCAATTAATGGTGATGAATTTGCTGGCCCATCTCTGACTTCCAAAGTATCATAATTAACTTCAGTCTGAAATCTGAAAAGGAATACATAAGTCTGCTAGGCAGAAGAATGCTGTTAGAAGTTTAACATGTTGATCAAAGATGTCAATACATATGAAAATCAGTATACCTACAGCTCCATCAGTGCATTACTGTGAATAACAACTAAAAAAGATTTTACATATCTTTTCCTTTATTTATTTATTTTTTTCCCCCTGGTATCCTGTAAAATTTATAAGGTGTGTAATATACTTCAGATCAACCATATGACAGGGCTTCAGAATGACATCTAGTGAGGAACCTGAGTAGAAAACTGCAAATTGTGTCATCAAAAACTGCATTAAGAAGCTCCAACAATTTTCTTGCCATCAGATTAAAAAATAATTTGCCATCTTAGGAACATCTTCAATAATGTTTCATTATTTTATTTCAACAATTTTGTTATTTGGTATTTGGCAAAAACTGTTTTATATATGCAGCTGCTTAATGCTTCATCTAATTTTTTTCTAATATAGTTTTCAACATAGTTCATAGTTTAAATATTAAACTGAAATCAAGCCCTCATTTTGAAATTTGTTACAGAATTCCTTAGCCTATCTAAATGTGTCAAAAAAAAAGATAGTATAGACAAGAAGGAAAAAATAAGGAGGGTAACAAATAGTTGATTTACAAGAACAAAAAATTTTAAAATCAACAGAACAATCAATATCCGTGCCAATTACTAAACCACATCACATTTGTCCAGTTCATAAAGGATGTCTGTGTGTGCAGTCATCCACTACTAGCTCTTCTTAAATCAAACATCTCAAATCTGCTCTTTCTGTAGATGAATCTTTGACTGGCATTTTTCACATCAAATGCATTTCAAGACAGTTTGTGCTTATATCAGATACTCTTGTGAACTGTAGCATCTAAACATCACACTTCCATTTTCCTATATATATATATAAGTTTCTACTATTACACAGATATCCATACTTGTGTGAATATATTTGCCTGCAAACACAATATTCTTATTTTTGTAAAATGCTTACCTTTCGGAACAAGTACAGAAAATGTGTGTTTTGAGATCATCTTGTCTTTTCCCATAGGGCTTACTAATTCAACTTCTGAGCTTAAAAATCTCTGTCCCTGTGCACTTGTTTCATAATGAATGCCTTTAAATTGTCTTGCCAATATGGGATACATGCTTAGTGGGTATGGAGGTAAGAAACTGTGTTCTTGTAATTAAAGACAACAAAGGGGAATTCCATGGGACATTCCTTCAAAGTCTAAGCAAAGTTTATGCTATGTAGGTAATGATGACAGAATGAACAGTTTCCAGCCAAGCCATTTTATTTTACAGACCAATAACATTAGTATTAAAACCATTTTTACATACGTATCAGTATCAGTAATGGTAGGTGAAGATTTAACATGTATTCAGTAATCTCTATAGTTCTCATTCTCTCCTGAGTCCCTGAAAACAAAACCACATTCACAAATCTGAAAGTATTTGCTTAACTACGACAGCTAACTAGACAGGGCTTGGAAACTCTGATGTGCCCTCCATATAGCTCTTCTCTCTTCTCCCAGGAAACTCTAGATCTGTGGTGATTTTGACCTTTTTGTGTATGTTGGCTAAAATCCAATTGACTGCTTTCACTACTCTCTGACAGTGGAATACAAAGGCTGCATGCTCAAGACCAGTCTCTGGCACTGAAGCCAGCTATCATGGAAGGACATACTGCAGACTCACAAACGGGGAGATACTACTCAAATTTCTTGTTATGAATAGTTGCCTGCCCACACTAACTCCTGAACCATGCTTGATAATTCTAATTGGCAAGTGCAAGAAGTATGTTAGCAACTACTTCAGCAAGTGTGTAAATACAGACTTCTTGCATCTGGAAAGTTCTCTAGTACTGTTTAATTTAGCAGGATAGATAGTCACAGAGAGCATCACTCAAGAACCTGACAGTTATTCAGCACTTTTCCATAATTTCAAAGATTATACATTGATTTACCGTGCAGCAGAATAAAGAAAAAAGACACACAGTGCTAGCCTGGTTTTAATAGTTTATTTGTACTCATAATGAATGGACTCAAGATCAATACTTCAATATATAATTTAACAGTTCTGTTTGTCAGGAGAACTAATTAAAAATAAAGTGTTCTTAGCCAGCAATTGCAGTTTTCTTAGGAGGGCTCTGTGTGAATGATGGGTTGCAGACTCTTGCTAGAAAGACAAATCTTTAAGTAACTCCTACAGGAACAGCTACCAATTACAATGATTTTATTATTATTATTATTTTTCAGTAGATTCTTATTCATCACAAACTTTTCTGTTTTTGAGTGTTTGGGGGTGCTTTTGGGGACATTTTTTTACAATCTTTGCATTATCACTGAAACAATACACAAAGATAATTGATTACTGGAAATACCGTGTCCTTACCGAAGTATGAATAACTCTTTAAAAATATTTTAATGCATATTAGCATATTTATGTTTTTAAAAGGAAGGACATTCTCCAAATATTCACAGAGAATTTTAAAAAACTCTTCAATATTGCTATGTTATACTATTTTTCATGGATAGGTATTGAATAAAGAGGATTGTTTTATCTACTATTCAATGAGTTTTCACCAATATGCAATGTACCCCAAATCCTCCAGTCCTGTTGCTTTTTGTCCTGGTTTCGGTTAGGACAGAGTTTTCCTCCTAGTAGCTGGTAGGATGCTATATTTTGGATTACAGTGAGAAGAGTGCTGATAAAATGCTGATATTTAATTGTTGCAGGGCAGTGCTTACACCAAGCCAAGGACTTTTCAGCTCCCCACTCTGCCCTGCCAGTGGGCAGGCTGGGGGTGCAGCAAAAGCTGGGAGGGGATAGACCCAGGACAGCTGACCCAAACTGGCCAAAGGGGTATTCCATACCATCTGACGTCATGCTGAACAATATATAGGGATGACTAGCCGGGGTGGAGGGGGCGGCTGCTCAGGGATAAGCTGGGCATCGGTCAGTGGGTGGTGAGCAATTGCATTGTGCATCACTTGTTTCGTACACATTATTATTAGTAGTACTATTATTATTATTATTTCCATGTCTTAATAAACTGTCTTTATCTCAACCCACAGGCTTCACTTTCCTGTTTCTCTCCCCCATCCCAGAGAGGGAGGGGGAAGAGTGAGCGAACGGCTGTGTGGTGTTTAGCTGCAGGCTGGGTTAAACCACAACACTTTTCCAGGCATTTGTCGTGATGTGAAATGCAGAATGTTTCAACGTAAAATATTTATAGGGTTATTTGGTCATTTGCTGCTATTTCTGGAAAGTTTCTAAGTACTCTAGTTAGGCACATTTGTCTAGCAACATGAAATCCTCGTTAGCTCAAGAATGAGCTAATTTATATTACAAATATCACACTCATGGTGCAAAATTTAAATCTGGCAACTGTATCTGTGATGGCAAGACATACAGCAAAATATAAAAGGGTTCTCTTTTTCTCAATCTTGACAAAATATATGACAGAATATTGTGCTTGGCAATTAATAATCATTTTATTTCTTTATTTGATACTGATTTTGCTTACTGATTTGTAATTTGCTAATGTTAAAACAGTCAGCATACTAGCTTCTTTTAAATGAGAAAAAGATTTACCATTCAAGTTTTAATCTGGGTTGCAAAGCTTTCATGCTAGGAGAAAAGAAGTACTTTATTGAAAAAGAGATATTATTACCCTATCATACCCAAAGCATAACAAGCTTAACAAAATTTATTATATGATGTAGTAAAGCTATACAATTTTCTAAACCTACCAAGAACACTGGCATGAAACTCCAATAGAAGCTTCTCTATTATAAGTACATTAGTATCGTACTTAATAGTAATATGTATTTGTAACTGTAACATTTAGAGAAAGGACACCAAATCCTTCCTTTAATAAAGCTGATGTAAAACTGGATTAGATTAACTGACTGTCTGCTCTACTTTGATAATTATACCAGATCAGATTTCTCAAGTTTGTTTCAGATTAACTCAAAGCCCTTGCTTAATTTCATCACAGTTTGATTTGTACACAATACTCTAGAATATTCTTAATTGAATGTGTGTGCATCTGCTGAAAATTCAGCAAATGTAGTTCTTGAACTGGACCATATGGAAAAGGAATCAATTGTTCCAATTACTTTCCTCAGAAATATAGTGGTCATACTGTTAAGGCCTACAGCTACAGGCAGCCCATTTCCTTTAATGAAATTAAAGTGCTCCATTTTACAACTGTCTGTTTGCTTCCACTGAATTTGTGAAGACTGCCTGGAATCTCAGAGTTCTGGTAACTAACTTTAAACAAAAAGAGGCAAAGTTGGCAAGTAAGTGTAACTTTATAATTTATACATTGAGATTTTAATAAGAAAAACAAACAAACAAAAAACAGTGACTTAAATTCTGGAACTTCCTGCTGAATACAATAAAAGCAAACAATCTTTATCAACAGCTTTTAACAACACTGTTCACCTTGCCTGTATATTCCACCATCCCCACTAATGGCACTTCAGTCTGTAACAGTGTCCAGTGTGTTTCCCAAACTGAAGAATGTCGCAGATGATAACTTTACATGGATGCATTAGAACACCAAACAAATCAATCAAAGTGAGATATGCAGAAACACACTAAACACATTAAAAAAATAATCTTTCAGTTCAGGAATGTCTTGAATTGCAAACTGGGAAAGTACTTTGGGGAAATATAACACACATTTACCTGTCCCTCATGCTCTTGTCTACAATTCTGCATTTTTTGTCCCTGTAAGGAACACAATACTAAGATGTATCTTAGGTTTGACCAATAACAATCACTTTTACATTCTTCTGCTCTTCTCTTCATTCATTTTCATACCTTTTTGTCCCTGCTCTTAGACATAAAAGGTTTGTAAATCTGTTACTGAATCATTTTACTGATCACTGTTGGCTCTCGCTGCAAAGGCCAGGCTAGACATAGATTATTGCCACTGCTTGGGTGACAGAAATGCAGGAAGGACTGTACAAGAAGACACTGCAGCTTAGTTCCAGGCACTCTTTCATACTATCCTTTGCATCTTTGTGTCAAATGGAGTATCTAGTGTGATATTAGTATCTAGATCAAGCAAATAAAGTAAAATTTTACTAAAGTAAATTTACTAAAATTTACTTTACTTTACTTAAAATTTACTAAAGTAAATTGATATTTTTTATTTATTTTTTACTTATTTTACAAAGATGCCCAAAGTTAAATATTTTTAAGATTTAAATTTATTTATAAAAAAAGTTTTATTTATTTGGAAACAAAAGTTACAATTTTGAAAGATTCTTGTATGATTAGTAAAAAGATCTAATTGAGGTCATAATACTTACAAAAAGATTAAACATGCTGCAGTTCACATTCCTGGTGCTTAAATTTACCTTTATTCATTACCTCCTGACTCCATGTCAGACTGGGCTGAAGATAATTCCCCTTTAAAAATAATTATTCCAGAAGAACTTGCACGCTACACAGGGACATAATCCCCATTTGTTCCAGAAGGACTAATTTAGGTCCACACTAGGATAACATCTTTAAAAATTAATTGGCCTGACCATTTCAGTTGGATAATACTTTAAAATGAAACTGTGTTAGCATGTAGCATTCTAATATACACTGAATTTCTTGTATTTTAATAAAATAATTTCAAATATTTTTCTCCTTTATTATTAAAAAAGATTATTTATGTTCATAAGTTACTTGATGTTTGCCGTCATGATTCTCACCTGTCGAAAGTGATCTTAATGGAATGTCCTGGTCTTGCTTCAATCACCCATTCGCAATTAAGTGAATCCTTATAATATCCTGGCCACCCTGGTGGCAATATAACACCACTAGATGCCGTCAAATGTCCACCACATGGTGCTGGAAGAAAAAAAAAGCATGTATACTTGTATCACACAAGCTATTTCTAATGCAATATTATATATAGTAAAAAAAAAAAAAAAAAAAAAAATGAAAAATAAGTTTAATGTATAATTCAATTGTTTTTATATGTTCTGCTGTGTTATGCTCTTTTCCTGGGCACTTATGAGCACCTTATTTTCCTCATTCTCTTAAGTCCTGCAATATCATGGTTTATCACTCTACACATATCTTAATACACAGAGCATGACACTTGAATCTGCCAGCCTTCCTTCTACTGAAAAGCACATATTTCATTAAAAATAATATACTGACATCTTTTAGTTCTGGTATGATTCTACATTTATTTGGAAATATCAGACAAATTGATCCACATAATTTATAGTGAATTATTTTCATTGTACTACGCCATCTAATACCTTATTGAGTAATGATTCAGCTCAGTGGAAATTATTGGTGTAAATATTCCATTGAATCACAGAATGGTTGAAGTTGGAAGGGATATCTGGAGATTTATCTACTCCTGCTCAAAGCAGGGTCAGTTACAGTAGATGGCACAGAACCATGTGTTAGAACCATGCCCTCTCTCCAAAGGCAGAGAATCCACAGCCTCTCTAGGCAATCTGTTCCAGTGTTTGATCACTCTCACAGTAAAAGTTTTTTCTTACATTTAAAAATAATTTATTGTATTTCAGTTTGTGTCCTTTCTCTCTTGTTCTGCCACTGGACAATTTTCTTTACATTGTGGAATCAAGTATTTATATACTTCAATAAATTTTATCCAGAGCCTTCAACGCTCTTTTTTAGTCTAGGTGACCCAAGTTGTCCAAGCCTCTTCTTGTATGATGGATTCTCCAAGCTCTCAGTCATCTTTGTGACCCTTCACCTTACTCCCTGCTGTATTTCTGTATCTTGTTTCAAACTGGGACCCTAGGCTTCTGTATTCAGCTCTGTAGGCAGAGGATCACCAGCGCTGAAGGAAGGACTTGGCATTTCTTCTTGTTGAACTCCATCTTGGCTCAATTCTACAGCCTGTTAAAGTCTCTCTAAACATCAGGACAACCATATGGTTTATCAGCCACTACTCACAATTTTCTGTCATCTGTAACTTGCTCAAGTTTCACCCTGTCCTAGTGATCAGTAATGATCATTACTGAAGATTTTAAACAATATTGGACCTGATATTAATCCCTGGGGTACACCACTAGGGTCTGGTCTCCAGCTGCACTTTGTGCCACTCACTGATCACAACCCCCTCAGCCCAACAGCTCAGCCAGTTTTCAATCCACCTTGTTCACTTCTCTAGACCATATTTTAACAGTTTGCCTACTCTATCTACTGATAGAGTGCCAGACACCTTACTAAACCAAGATTCAAAATATCCATTACTCTCCCCTTATCCATCAGGCCAGTTATCTCATTGCACAATGATGCCAGGTTGTTCAGGCATGATTTCCCCTTCATAAATCCATACTGACTCCTAATAACCTTGTCCTTCAGTATCTGGAAATGGTTTCCAGGAATATTGTTGCATCACCTTTCCCAGTGATCAAGGTGAGACCTGTAGTTCCTCAGATCCTCCACCTTTCCTTTCTTGAAGATATGGCTTAAATTTCCTTCTTCCAGTCCTCTGGAACCTTCCCTAGTCACAGGACCTTCCCAGGACACTTGAGAGTGGCCTTTTTAAGCCACTAGCTGGCTTCCTCAGCACTCTTCAATGCATCCCCTCAGGCCCATTCTTGCACACCAAGTTTGTTTAACCTAATCCTCCTTCATAAAAGGACAAAAAAAGTATTGCAGCAGGGCTATGAAAGTAAGAAGGCTAGACAGGGAACATTTTTCAGAGCAGGATCAAAGGACTTTGGTGCAGGATTAAACAGCATCAGAAAATACCGAAGACATTTAGAGAAACATGAGTCCATTAAAAAATTAAGCTGTTATAGCACAGAGCATTTGGGGAACAGTCTAAAAGAGGAAGGCTTTCAAGGTCAGGTAAATTTGTCTTAGTATCATTTGTATTACACTCAAGTAGTCAGTGGTATCATTATCAACAAGTTCCATATTGCTGTGCCTGGAATCTTTTCACTTGTCTTCTGCTTCTCTAAGTAGTGACAGGCAAACCTATTATGTCATATGGAAATTAATAGTAAAATGAATTTGTGAGTAGTAAATTAATACTCCCAGTTTTGATTCAATGCTTTTAACAAAAATTGAACTCAGACACTTCATTTTGATTTCATTCATGACTGGCACTTATCTCTGAGAAGTTTGTCCAGATTTAAAAAAGTGGAGAAAGAAAGCAACCCACAAAAATGAAACATACATAGTTAATTGTCTCTGGGGCAAAACGATAAGCAAGGAAAATGGCTGTTATTTTACATGTGTATAGTTGATGAAAAATGAAGTATTCCATGCCTTTTATTTTTAATTAAATTTGGTCATATTAAAAACAAGAACAACCAGAAGACTGTTGACCTTCACCTGGATATAACACATAACCTACTTCACATATTTCATGTATTGCTTGTTATAGAGATTGTAAGTATATAGAGACACAAAGCAGAGCAACAACAAAAGCCAACAGTTGTTCAGAAATCTCAGACAACCAGAAGCAAACTTAACTGCTTCTAAACAAACTAGTAAGGATGCTTGCTCCATACTATACACTAAAAACAGGAACTCCTTTAATTATCAGTTAAAAAGCAAATCCACATCAAAACAGAACAGATCTTGAATGCAACTTTAAAGAACTATACTTCTTTCTGTACCAAAATGAGAAAATAGACAAAAATAAATACCTCCTCCCCTGTCCCCCCTGAAAAAAAAAAAAAAAAAAAAAAAAAAGTTGAATCCTTTCCTTTTGTCATTAATAATTAGGTTAATGTCCAGCAGGGTTCAAAGGAAGGATAACGGAGCTTGTGCTGTACCTATGTACTTTCTTAGAGTCTTTTTTGTGTTTTTGCTTTCTTTTCCATTTTTCTTCCTCAAAGTGCTTGTAGAAGAAAACTACATGAAGATTACATTGAATATTGTATTAATTATGCATATACAGTTAGTATGTAGGCAAGAACAAGCAAATAAATTAAGAATTTTTGGATTAAATATTTTGGGGAATATAATGAATATTAAACATAGCTCTGATTTTCCCTGTAATTCTAAGGAAAAGATGTACTGCAGAGTAATATGTTACATACAGAATTTAAGGTATACCTTTGCTGTGAGAAAATTAAAGGTGCAAATTTTAAAAAAATGAATTTTAAATAGAAACTCACTTCACTTTTCTTTGTGATAGATAATTATGTTCTTCAGTATGGTACAGCCAAAACTGCTATTGCAGCTATAACTCACAACCAGGTAATGATGGTGACAGTCAGAAGTTGAAAAGAATAGCAACCAGATTTTTAGAATGCTAATTTATTCCAAGAATATAAAAACAAGCTATCTTGTTTCTATTATTGCTCTCTCATTTGACTGGAAAAGTGTTAAAATAAGATAAATAAGTAACTTCAGCTACAGCAGTCTCATTTGTGTATGAAATGTGAAAAGTAAGCTAAAATTAAATAGCTTAATTATTCAAACTGTAGGTGTAAACTAAAGATTGTGCCTTTACCTTCACAACGTGGGACAGCAGAGCTCCATACTACATTTCCATCCTGCAAAATGCATGTTATGGATTCAGAGCCTTGGGTCTTCACAAAACCATCATCACAATGAAAAGAAACAGAACTTCCCAGAAGGAACCTGTCTCCAAAACGCCTCCCGTTTATAGGAATACCTGGATCATGGCACTCATTCTGACCAAATGCTTATAAACAAATACAAAAAGAAAAAAAAAATGTATATACATATATAAGCACACATAGCAACAACAATAACAATATAAACCTTCTAAACTCTGTCTCTTTTGGAGGAGAAGGGGAAGGGGAGAGGGGGGAAGGGAATACCCTTTGATAAGCAACAGGATTACAATATAATTGAAAATTTTGAAAATGCCCCACTACAAAATCTGCACTGGATCTTATGACATTCACTACAATACAACATACTTCAGATTCTCAGTCTTTTTAGTTGTGTGTGGCACATATAAACAAAAACACTGCTTAAATTTTGCAACTGTTTGCCTCTCACATGAGAAGTGCAGTTTCACATTGCAGCTAATCCAGCATAAATAGAGGCTACAGCTAAAGACTACAGCCTCTACCTAGGCTGAACAGAGCAACCATCTGTGGGATGTGGACAGCAGCCTGCTTCCAGCTGGTGGAATATCAACTCACTGGGACCCACACCTCCATGTGGGGGGTGTTCTCATTGGTGTATGGATCAGTGACTTGTCGAGAACAGTACGGGTGTACAAAAAGCTAGAGGATCTAGATGTCTTTCAGGAGATGTGTGCAACCCACACTTCAGGAAAAGGGGTGAATGCTTGTAACCAGTGTCCTGTGTATGTAAATCTTTACAAGGCAGGGTGGGGATATATTAGAACATGAGTCAGCAAAGTACCCTTGCCACTAAGAAGGCTAACAGTATTCTTGGACACATTACACATAGTATCAGGTCGAGAGAGGTGATCCTTCCTTTCCGTCTACTCAGCACTGGAGTACTGTATCCAGCTCTGTCATGCCCCCCTCCACTCCCTAATAGAGACGCAGACATACTGGGAAGAGTATGTCCACTCTTTTCAGTGGTGCCCAATGCCAGGACAAGAGCTACACGCTTTGCATTTATAACAGATTCAAACAAAATGGGCCTCAAATAAGGAAGGGAATTTCTCGGTGCTATCAGAATTAAATAAGTAAATGATAAAATATCAGACAAGCTAATGAAAGGAGCATCATAAAGACATCTGAAAGCACTGCAATTATACAAGTATTACAATTTTGTGTTTTCTCCTTTTCTGGGCAATTCACTTCTGCATTATAAAATACAAATATGTTCTACTTTTCACTATTATGATGAAAGACAGCTTGACAAGACATAAAATAAAAGCATAGTTTCTTACTTGTGTAAGTGATATTAAATCCTCTTCCAGTTGTAGAGTGATCTGACTGAAATTCAAGTCTTACTATGTGCCCACTGCTAGCCAGCTGAGAAGGTACCTCATTTCCAGAAAAAGTGCCAAGAGGTGGTAAATCTGAAATCCCATCATCTTTCACAGTAAGGTAGTCAAATTGAGGTTCCACATCAAAGTCATTGAAAATCAGATGGATTCTGCTTCCTGGCTCTGAGATAATCAGCCATACGCAGTTCATATTGTTCCCATACTCCTCAGGATAATTTGGTGAAAGAATAATTCCAGACGGTGTGGTGAAGTTGAAGAAACATGAGACTAAAGAAAATAACAATAGATTCTCAAAATACTCTATAAACACTATGAATATTTGTCTTTCAATTCTTGTAGAAAAGGGTATTTTTGAAACCTAGATTTGAAAACTACCACATATACAGCCTGGAGATTAGATTGTTAGAGCACTGCAGGTTTTAATTCCCCCTATGATACAAAGTGCCTGCACCAGAGCATACAAGATATTAGAAGAAGTATATAGAGAATGTCAAAGAACACAAAAATATTCCTCGATATGTCAGAATTCAGAAGAATTGGTAGGTTACTTTGTTCTGAAATGAAAATGCAACCTCCAATTCTTTTTTATTTTTTTTTTCCTGAACAGAAAATGATTGTGTTAGAAAATGTATTTAGAAATCCAAAAAGAATCAAGCACGAGAACCAGTCTTTGTCTGTAGCACACCAAATTCATGCTGATGCAAAGATGAGCACAAATGTAGCTGTGCCTTGGTCAAGTACTCTTTAAAAGTATATAGCATAAACTTATTTAACCTCCTGTTTCCCTTTGATAGTACAGGGTGATTAAACAGAAATGATTCATATCTTTCCACCTTTTTCACTCTTTTGGGTCAATTTTCACCAACACAATTCCTAACTATTTTGGAGTCATGATCTTGAAGCTGTTACTTCAGTAAAAAGAGCAGTACATTCAGAAAGATGAAGGCTTACTGCATGGTAATTAACACAAAAGATAACTATTACTCGGCTCTTGAAGTGCACTTCAAGAGTGCACTTCAAATTGAGCTTAATGTTGTAAATACATGTTGTAAGTTCAGGTCCCATTACCTTTCATAGGGCATGTGCACATCAAACAGCAGAGCAGTAAAATATTCCAAACTATTGCCAACACAAACTAATGTATCAACCCATGCAACACAGTGCTATGCCAAAACACAACTTCTGTCTTCAAAAGGATTGCAGCCATGGCATCTCATGCCCAGGCTTTATGTGCTTACACACATTCCAGCATTACACAGGCATATAAAGGCTGCTTCCATTCGCACAAAAAGCTCAGTCAGCTTGTTAAGTCCTGTAACCAACACAGCTGCAAAATACATATATGTCCAAGCAGAACATGACACCACATTCTGTTGTTTAGAAAATCGGTTACTGAATTGTAAGACTCTTTATAGAAAAGGTAACGCTATCTGTAGAACTAAGTGCCTAAGTGTATACCTGTGTACTAAAAAATATTTACTCTATTTTACCTTAGAAAAAAAAAAAAACAACCTCTATTTAAATCTATCTACAATCTTACCTACAAATGTATTTTATCTTTTCAAACAAAATTCATGTTTAATAATCTCACCTCCCCTTTTCCCACGTTTGATATCCTCATATTCCTTAAATAAATTTTAATGTTTTATTAGGATATCAGGAAAACAAAAAGCAACACAAAACAAATCTTTTCTTATATCTGTAGACTGCTTTGCAGTGCCAGAATCAATGCATGTACCACAGTCCTTTTGAGAATTTATATGCTGTGTTCAATAAGAGTCTTCAGCACACATTTGTATTAAAAATGTTAAATGATAAAATTAAATACAAAATGAGGGGATGAACATTCTAAAGCAATCCTATGTGATGGTACCCATAAATGAGCTACCGTGAAGCCAACTAAGAAAAATACATGACTGTTAAAAGCCTTCAAGGTCTTTGAAATGTTTTCCTGCTGGCTAGTAAAATATGCTAAGAAAAGCAAGAGGTCAGAAAATTATTACAGCAAAGAAATAATAATAATTCTTACAAACACAGCTGGGTTTGTTGCCAGACCACTGGTTGTTTTGTTGACATGTAATTGTTCTCTCTCCCACCAGTTCAAAAGCTGCTTGACATTCAAAGGTAAGTGTGTCTCCATGCAGAAAACTACTGCCAGTCCTTTTCCCATATGATGGAATTCCAGGGTCTCCACAACCTCCTTTCTCAATTTCTGAATATCAAAAAATTCAAACACAAGAGTAAGGAAAATATATTTGCCAGCAATTTACATGTCAGTATAAGAGGTGCCTTCAAAATACTTGACATTATGCTTTAAACTAATATTTACAACTGAAAATGAACTAGAGGTAAAGGCTTTAAAAAAACCTGCAGGCTTAGGATCCTGTGTCTTCCATACCTGCATTGCTGAAGATACCAAAATCTTCATGTTTAACGGCATGACAGCACTGAAATACATCTTTTTTCATGGTAAAATTATAAAGCCATATACAGTCTCCATTCTATCATGGAGATTTATTGACATATACAGCTTATTTCTGTAATGAAGTACAAGTAATAAAGAATTTAATTTAACTTTCAAATCTGCAATTCATTAGATAATGTTATTAGCAATAAAATTAAAAGTACATAATTTATTGGTAAATTCTATTGGTTGTATTTAAAGCACCAAAATACAATAAACACAAAAATACAGTAAAACTGAGGAATTACTTTTAAATCTCGTACTTCAAATTAGAGCCATATTTTTTTGCCAGCTGTGTTTAGCTTCACTGAAAAAAGATTAACATTTTAGATCATACTTCCCAGACATCCTCTAGAAGATCTGCTATTTAAATATTATTTATTTTGTTGATATTGAATGCACATGTAGATAAGAATATAAAAATCTAGTCTCCTGAAACCTATGAATAACAAGAATATTAAAGACAGGAAATATAAATATTAAGTGCCTGCACTAGAAATGCTGTATCATCTTGCAAATTACTCTACAGTTAGCTGCCCATTGAAAACGAAGAATACATTTCTTTGCCATCAAATTTAAAACAGTTTTGACATTAATTTCCATCTGAGCAGCAACCATAATAACGAAGCACATCTGGTTCTATAAACTGTGTTGCTACATCTGTAGTAAAATGATGTGAACCTCATTCAAATGAACTCAGCAATAAAATTTTGAAGTTATTTAAATGTTTCACAGTTTAATTCAAGGTATGAAATTTGAAATATTCAGGATAACAAGAAAATTCAACTCACTGAACAGTATTAAGTATTAATATAATTTAACATAATTAAAAATGTCTGCTGTTATATATTGCTAAAACTACTAATATTAAATCCAGGCAGAAGCATACAACTTGGCATGCTAACTCCAACAAAAAATTTAATATGCAGGACAGCATTATTATGGTACATGTATTCATCTACTATGCTTACAATCTTGAAGAAGTTTTGAACAGAAGTACATATCACAGAATCACAGAATTTCTAGGTTGGAAGAGACCTCAAGATCATCGAGTCCAACCTCTAACCTAACACTAACAGTCCCCACTAAACCATATCCCTAAGCTCTACATCTAAACGTCTTTTGAAGACTTCCAGGGATGGTGACTCCACCACCTCCCTGGGCAGCCTGTTCCAATGCCTCACAACCCTTTCAGTAAAGAAGCTCTTCCTAACATCTAACCTAAAACTCCCCTGGCGCAACTTTAGCCCATTCCCCCTCGTCCTGTCACCAGGCACGTGGGAGAACAGGCCAACCCCCACCTCTCTACAGCCTCCTTTAAGGTATCTGTAGAGAGCGATAAGGTCGCCCCTGAGCCTCCTCTTCTCCAGGCTGAATAAGCCCAGCTCCTTCAGCCGCTCCTCGTATGCTACATTACACAACAAAATAGGTTATACATCAGGGTAAAGAGAGGTACACTTTTTTTTTTTTTTTTTTTTTTTTTTTTTGGTAATCTTAAAATCAGACTTTGAAGAGAAAATTAAGTTACTTTTCTATCTCTGAATTCAGAGCAGTTCCAGAGTCAGTTGTTCTGTTGAATTGTCTTACCAGAAAGCCAGAATGTATCAAATGAATGAAAACATCTTCCAAAAATCCAGGACTCAAATATATTAAATCAGCAGTAGAATAATATAAAAAATAGTCTGTATAAGTAAGGATTTCAAATTATATCTTTACAAATGCTTTAAAGTAGCTTTACCTGCCTGATCCTACTGAGGCATTTATTCTTAATACTACAATGGAACACTGAAAACTTGTATGTTCCCAGTGGTCCACACCCTAAATGAAAATGTGGGGAGGTACAGAAAATTAGAACCCATATTTTAATTGTATTTTAAAAATTCATCTCCTCCAGTGATAGCAGAGCTACATCTAAACCAGCATCTGTGAATGATCAACACTCTTCCAAAAAACTGTTGTGTCTTGGAGGTCAGGGCAATACCATCTTGGGGCAGAAGTGTCAGGCTGCAAACTGTCTGCAGGGTCTTGCAAAGTCACTGCTTAAGATTTATCCCTTAAGAGAAAGCACCAAGTCTTTCTTTCCATGGATACAGAGGATGTATCACAATATCTTTAATTAATGAATTTACTGAAGTAGAATCAGGATGCTTTCTAACTCTCAGGAGATACACCAAGCCCTAGGAGTGGGTTATGGATCAATGAACCAAAACGTTTAACAGAAATTACCTAAAATTAAGCTTTCTGACAGGTTGAGGATTCATTTTTTATGGGAAGATAGTACAGTATGTCTTCAGTCAGAATTGAGGTCTTACTAAGTGAATACTTAGTGTGTCTTAATATATCACCCTTCATCCACGAATGACCGGTTTTACATGGGGTAGAAATATAATCTGAATTTTAAAATCTCTTATTTGAAAGCACAAATAAACAGCTAAAATATATTTAAAAACCCACTAATTTCAGCTGAAACATGTTTAAACACGTTTATTATTTAGAAATATAAAAATTTAATAAAATCTGTTGTTTGCCTCACAAAAACATATTTCAATGTTGCATTTTAGGTTAAAATGCATTAGAATGATTATTTTATCAAATTATTTTACATTGAAAAGACAAATAACTCATAAAAATGTCAAAATGAAATGTATTAACTTTATTTCTATCTCAGCTTCCAGGGTTTGTTTGTTTCTTCAACATAAAAACAATTCAGCAAATGTCACAGCTTGTAAGATGCTTTTGAGGATATTTGATTTGCATTTTGGCAATAAAACATTTGAAAGATTCCATCCAGCTCTAGGAATCTGCATCTTCTCAAAGCTTGGAGTGAAGACCATGTGCTATTATAGAAAATGTACTTTAGTCAAAAAAATTATTCAGCTTGACTGAAATCATCCATTTAAATTGAATGGATAGCATTCACTACTAGCGTCAAGTTTCATACATATTTCCTGCTATGAAGATTTACTATAACATACACATAATTTCTTATTCATATTAAATTATGGGTGTTATTATCAAGCCCACATTTTTAGATCATTTAATATTCTACCAATTAATTTAACTGTGAACAACAACAACCAAATATATATATATTTGGTATATATATATAAATATATATATAAATATATATATATTTATATTTATATATTTATATTTATAAAGTAATATATAATATATTAATATATATAATATAATATATATAATATAATATATAATATATAAAGTAATAAATATTATAATATATATTATATAATATATAAAGTAATAAATATATAATATATTTATAATATATATATAAAGTATATATATATATATATATATATATATATATATATATATATACTTTTCACTCCACAAAACCAGAGAGAATTTCCAAGTTAGATACAGTAAAAGCTTTCCACTTTCCACACCTACTCAGTTTAATGTCTTTCCTTGATCTTGAATTACAAACTATTAATGCAGGTACTAGAAAATTTCCTTCCAAAACATTTGAAAAATACTAAATCCACAAAAAGTTTTGTCTTAGCTGACTGAATTTCTCATAGATGCACCAACTGCAGACAGAATGTATGTACTTTTCTCTTTACTGAAGAGCTAGCTTTCCGTCACATATATTAATGTCAAAACACAACTTAGGGAAGAAAAAGAAGATCAAATTATGGATTTTGTATTTATATATATCACAGCTTCACAGAATCACAAACTATTTGTTTGTATCTAGATTCAGAGTATTACGGACATAGTCATTTCCACATTTCTCTGTCCTCTGGGATTTGACACAGCCTTTATTTCACTGTCTCCTTGCAGACTCCCACTGGTTTAATCAAATAACATATTTTTAGCATATATCATATTCAATTGTTTCTGGTTTTCATGTACTCTTTTGGTAGTCTGGGGAAAGAAACTTCTCATCTTGTTTGTAAACTAGAAGTGTTTACTCAATTTCAAGGAACAGTCTCTAATTTTGGAAGAGTGACAAGATCAGATATCTAGTGGGAAGATCATATCCCTCTGAATTGAATCAAAGACATTTCTGTTGCTGTGTTTTCTTTCAAATGAAGAAATATGGCAATTCTAAAGTGATATTAAGCACCTAAATGTGTACTAAGACTAATACTTGAAAGGTTTCATGTTGCAGTTCTAGTCTTTTTAATGAAAGGGTTTTGTATTACTTTGACCCTGGTATATGAAATACATAATAAAATATTTATGGGTTATAACATTTTGCAGTCTTGTTTTTTTTTTTAGTCATGGTAGTAACTTGCCTTTTTTTTCCTTGGTACTACATTCCAAATGCACAGTTAAAATCAATTCCATAATAACATTATGTTTTCATTCACGCTATCTGATATTCTAGCTTAGATGATCAGTGAATCTTCATGAAATAAATAAATCTGTAACTATATACATTTTTTCTCATTACAGCATTAATAATATCCTCACACATAAATAGACAAACTTCAGTAGCTCAAGGTCTGTCAGAGAGTCAAAGTTAATACCTTTAAAGTCTAAATTCATAAATTTGACTATATTTTGTAATTATCATCTTAAATGTACCCAAGACAGTTTAAAGTAACCTAGAATCTGAGAACTGGCAGATGCACATTTAAAAATAATAATGATAATAATAAAAATAGTTTGGAAGTTCATTTCTGCATCAAATGGGACCTTTTCAGTTTAACATCTAAAGTCTTATAACAGGATACAAATGTTTGTGTTTAAATACAATAAAAATGATGACTTTGTTTATATCCTCTTATTATTTTTATCTTAGAATCATAGAATGGTTTGGGTTGGAAGGGACCTTAAAGATCATCCAATACCAACCCCCCTGCCATGGGCAGGACACCTCCCATTAGACCAGGTTGCCCAGGGCCCCATCTAACCTGACTTTGGACATCTCCAGGGATGGGGCATCCACAGATTCTCTGGGCAACCTGTTCCAGTGCCTCACGACCCTCAGAGTAACGAATTTCTTCCTTATATCTAATATAGAATATCTTCCTGCAGTGACGTTCAGAATACCTGACACAGCAGACTCTGACACTTAAGAAACACTTTCTTAAATTTAGAACAGAAAAAAAAAAAATATTGTTGTACAGAAAAAACCTTTGATATGACAAATGCTGGGTTTTAATTATTCCAACATTTATATTTTTTATTGTATACCATAAAGCTTTGAGCTGATCTTTGCATTGATCTCAATAATAAAACCTATTTGAATCAGTAGCATATTATATCTGCCCTATATCTTTTATCTGACTGTTAGAATTCAAATTTGAATCCCAGACAATGTAATTTTAAATCCTGCTTAATGAAAATGAAGTAATATATATAAAGACAAAGTCTGCAACTGTACTTTGACATAAAGCCAAAATGTTTGTTAAATCCATCATTTTTGACAGGCAGAAGAGTTATGAATGGACACATTACAAATGAGCTAAATAGACATTATTTCAACCTACACACGTGTTCTTCCCTGTCTTCTTAGGGAACACCACAATTCTTCAATACCACAATTAAATTACACAGTTAATATTTTAAACTGTAAGTACTTCTTCATTGGCAGGAAAAGTGACCTTGTCTCTCTAGGACTTCAGCATAGGAAAAATAGAAAGCAGAATTAGCAATGGTTTTACCACTCCTGAAAAGATTTATAGATTGTAGTTGTAAAACATTTGCATAGCAAACTCATGGAGCAGAGAATTCAATTAAGTATCCGTAAATACTTTGCTCCTCTGAAGTACACTTTTCTTGTTTTCACAGGAAACCATGGTGGTTTGCAGAAATAAACCAGCTGCAAATTATATAGGAGCTTTCAATATTGTAAAGCAATAGTTTCAGTTTGGGAAAAGGAACCAGAATTTACAAAAGGTTCCTTCTGTTTTATACGTTTTTGTTTTGTTTTGTTTTTAAAGAGACAGAAAGCTAACCATACAAATACCTGAGGAAGCACAAAATGCTACTGTTTATATGAAAAAAAAAAAAAAACACATTTCAGCCTTCTTTGAAATGCATGTGTAATACTGGTTTCCCAAATTTCAATATGTTGTTGAAAATTATGGGAATTTGAAAATACTGACAAAAAAAGAAACCCCTATACAAAGAGAGAGAGAGAGAGAGAGACGGACGGACAGACAGACAGGGAGAGGGGGAGAGAGAGAGACAGAGAAAGAGGGTCAGGAATACAGAATAGAACATAGGTAAGAGAATGAAATTATGATATATATATGATTCCTGCAAAGTAACATGGGAACAACTACTGAAAGTGAAAAACAAATCAAAATTAACAGAAAAAAAAAATCAGATAGCACATAATTAGACTGTAAAGTTGGCTATTAAAACTAAAATGTGGTTGGCCTATAGCTAAAAACAGAGTGGCCTTACAGGGTAATTTCATAGGTGATAACAATTTTAACACTATTCCAGTAAATTCCTTCAAAGAAAAGTTACAGTACAATTTACTATCAACCCCCAACTATAAAAAGAGAAGGCCTCCTTCACAGATCATATAGTTCTCAGCAGCATTCTAAGGGCTGTCTCATAATTTCTCTCATATTTTTTTTTTTGTCCTTGCTGTCATCAAAAAGGCCACAGATCATATTCACTAGATTAATTTTTGTTGCTTCTAGTTTGTTGCATTCTATATCAATATTAAAACCAAACATGACCTTAGAACCAGACAGATGGAAAGCCAACATGTTTTTTTTTTTTTTTTTTTTTTTTTTTTTAATATAGGAAGTCTATTTAAACTAGCATAGAGATGGCTTGTTGGTAATAATACAATACTATACATATAAAAATGCTTTACAGTAATTAAGAAGGAAAAAAAATCTATTTGACAACTTTGCTCATTAAGTTTAATATTCACTGTGTACTTAAATATTCTATCAGAGAATACAGAAAAATCACAAAGATTTTTTTTATTTTTTTAATGATCAATTTTATGATTGTCCAGGGTAGATGCAGATGAAATTTGAACAGGAATGAGTACAAAGCTTTCTGTTACTTATTGCAGAGAAGTTTATTATCTCAACTAACTGACTGATGAAACAACAACAAAATTCATTATCAACAACTGCAGAACCATAAATATGGAAACAATTAATTTTGAGCTTGCAGGCACAATGACAGGTTAATTTTCAGTTTTTCTGTCCCTGTCTTCTTCCTCCCCCTTGGTTTCCAGCTACAGTCTGAAAGTTGTACAACAGCCTGCCCCAGCTTCTACTAATGCAGCAATTACCTAGGCTTCTCAAGCCTTTATCATGCGTGGCATTCATATAGCCATGTTTGACAGTAATTACTTGAACATATATAATATTAAAACAAGCTAAAATCAGCTTGGGCAAAGTTAGGTCCTGAGATCCTACACTGTTGCTTCAATAAAGAAACTACAGCCTTTAACCAGTAATGACAAAATCACAGCATTGGCCATATAATTCAATTCAAAACCTCTACATATTTATTATCCAAACAAACAAACAAACAAACAACAAAAAAATATAAGAAGTGAAATAAAAAGGGTAAATAGGAATTGACTCTTCACTGTCTTTCACAATAGAAGAACTAAAGCTTATCAAGGTAGTCAACAGGCTTAAAACATTGAAAGCGTTCTTCACACAGGGATTGTCTCTCTCTCTCTTTTTGTCCCTCTATCAGTTTGTGGGGTGAAATTTCTGTGTATCACAAAAAGTGATTCAACAAATACATGGAAGCAAACCTTACTAAGAAACAAAGAGGAAGCACTTGAACTATGCATGACGAGGGAATTATTCTAGGATTATCACCTTCTCTTGATTTATCACTGTATACTTCTGTTGTGGTTTAACCCAGTAGGCAGCTATGTACTACAAAGCCGCTCAATCGCTATCCCCAGGTAGGATGGGGGTGAGAACTGGAAAGGTAAAAGGCAAAAGACTATAAAAGAGGTTTTAGAAAGTCATTACATGTACGAGAAAGAAAAAAAACTAGCAGGAAAGGATAATGAAGAATAGGACAGGATAGGAAAATAACTGATTAAAGACTATTTAGAAAATATAAATATATTCAAGGGAAAAGGTCCAAATTAAATTCACATTACAGTACTCAAACTGAAGTGGTCTATAAACTATTAGCAATTATCTTCAAGAACTTATGGAGGACACAGGAGTTCTCAGCTTAGTGGAGAAGAGCATCTGAAATAACTGTCACAAAAATTGGAAAAAACAGGATCCAAGGAATTATATGCCGATTTATTTAACCTGAAAATATATTAGAACAAATTGCTGACAAATTTATTTAAAAGGATATCCAAGTGACACACAGGAAGTTCCATGTGCATATGAGGAAAAATTCTTTACTTCCTACCATCTGACCAATTCCTTTTTGAAGAGCAAAATCTTTTGATCTGATTGGGAATATTATGCCCACATCAGTTACAAACTATCAAATGAAAATAAGGAAGTTATAAACTGATAGCCAGTCTCAATTGCACTCACACAGGAAAAGTCTTGCCCTCAGCACAATTCAATAAGCACTCATTCTTCTCCAAAATTACTTAGTTTAATTGAAAAAAAAATATTAAAACCTAGTCAACGACTAGGTAGATTTATCTTCAGATTTTTAGATGTGAACACTTCCTCGGTTCTCTATGTTTTATTATTATTATTATTATTATTTTTCCCAAACTTTTTTTTGACTCCTAACATTTCAGTTATATGCCTCAAATTCAAAAATATACTGCAATGAAGTCATTCATACAAACAAGTGTCTATGTATTTTTTTTAATTGCAACTTCCACGCTTCAGCATAAGATCATAAGAATAAAATCATCAAAAGTAACAGGCATAAAAAACTAAATGACAGGTTCAAAGAAAAATAAAAGCTACTAATGTTTCCATTGTAATTGTTTCAGTATTCCTAACAAAACCAAAGCCTTTTGAAAACTTCATATATTATGTTTCATTATTTAACAAATCTATATAAAGCAAAGTTACTCCACTGTTCTAAGTATTTTTGAGATGGAAAAATTAGATAAGTCAGTTTCATTTTTGCTGCTTGCCAGTTTTTCTAACAGTAACAATCGAAACTACCTCAAGAGAGAGATTAACTTTAAAGGAAGATTTTAAAAGCTGAGCAGTGGAAAAATGTCTTTGCCATGTTTCTTGAAATCACAGTTCTTGTTTCTTCAAACCTAAAGTGTAATCCAGGTGGCCTCTAAAATATTAGTTTAACAGTATTACAAATATTATGTTAAATATAAAATTTAAGTAAAGTCTGCTTGCTTTTAGAATTCCCTATTTTTGTACAGAGCAACTTAATATAGTTGCATTAATCATGGGTTTGGGGGTTTTCTTCCTGTTTATTCCTATAAGAAGGATAGATGGTATAATGTTGATTTTCACTTACTGATTAGGACTAAATACCTATAGTAAAGGATATTAAGTCAGAATAGACATAAAACCCAAAACCTATAGTGATCACATATAATTTAGTTTGACATAGCTATTTTTTAAACGCTCAAAACAGTTATTTCTTTTGAAACAGGGAAAAGTACTTTTCATTCCCCACTCATACTGAGCAAGAGAATTCACTTATTTATTTCATGCTAAGAAATTGAACTATACAGAACACAACTTCCTCTTATGTTGAAAAACATGCAGAAATATAGTTTAAAAGCATAAAAAAAAATCCAGATTTTTATATAGGGAATGTACTTATAGGCATAAGAAGTAGATGGAACTTTAATGAGTTGCATTCTAAACAGCACTTATAAATATGAGGTCTGTATCTTGACTTCATAATACCTAATAGTAATCTATAGATACAGAGATCTGTTCTTTCACATATGGTAATCATGGAGAAAACTGGAAGTAGCACACTACAGCAGCCTGTGAGGAAGGATGGAGGAAAAAGTATTAGTTCCAACCATTGCTACAATCAGGTGATAGCAATCGTTACAGAAACCCACAAGAAAATACTTCTGCCTGGGAGCTTCTGAAACCATTCGTGACTTCAAGTCCAGAAACCTGATACATATTGTCCATAGGACCCTCTTCATCGTGGAAAGTCTTCTGCTTCTTATACCATATAATGCAAACAAATCAATATTAAGTTGTTATCCTCTCTGAATTTGTTACTAACTCCATTGTAAACCTAAATTCAGGGTCAAAACCACTATATGAGACTGAGGGCCATATAAAAATTTCAAAAGCAATATGTCACAAAGATCTCTGTCAAAACTCAGGAGTGCTAAGAAAGGAATGAACAGAATAAAGGAAATAAATAGGGTCCCTTCTTATTTTTATAATAGTTTGTATAGGTTAGTAAATAGTCATAGGTTCTTTTCTGTAAAAACACCGTAACAGCTGTGTCTACAGAAACTTTAAAAGCAAATAGAATTTTAACTCTGTACGACCAAAGCATACAGTGTTACCCATGTTGACTTTTAATGACACATGGACTTGTGCATTTGCATGGAAAATTGTATATAATTTGTTCGCTCAAACTGTGAAAATATTGTGCATTCTATTGTTTTACAGCAGAATATCCTAGAACATCTTTATCCAGAAATAAGATATCTTGAGTCCTGGCAAGCAAGATGTGGTACTTGTTCAGAAAGTAACCAATGTGTTACCAGTATTAAAAGTGCAAGCAAAGAGACTTTTGTACTTTTATCAAAATAATGGAACAGCCAAGACAGGAATCTATTTCTAAAGAGTTAAGGGATAAAAATACAATTAACACCAGTTAACAAGTTTTTATGGAAAATTGCTCATGTCATACAAACAATAGGTGTTTAGATTATAAACTTCACAGTGTATTTCGTCTTCTTTAAGCCATTTAAATTAGCAACACATGACATCCTAATTAAGAGCTGGCATCACAGAAAATCAATTTAGCACATACTAAATGGATGAAAATTAGATAATAAGAGTATCTCAAAGCATAAATGTGAATAAAGAATTATCAGTAGGCAACAGAAGTGCTTAGCAATTAGCTTAGCATATACTTTCTTAGCCCCTTCCTAACAATTTGTTATATAAATGCTATTACAGAAAAATAGATCAGTAGTAGCCATGGTATTGCTATAGCCCTGTGAAGCATATTGTGGGTGTAAATGTACACATGTGCATATGGGCCCATAGAAGTACTGCTTTTTCTCATACTCCTTCCAAAGGAAAAATCAACCATCAAAATTCCAAGCCTATGTCAGCTCAGAATTTTGTAAACAAAAGTTAGTGTTAGATAGACCTTATTTTCCCTTAGTTCTGCACCATATGGGTACCTACTTACAATGGGTGTTCCTTGCCTTTAAAGACCAAGAGAAAACAGTCCAGTTTTACTAAACAAAATGAAGATTAAAAGGAATTTTATGTGTGGGATATGTTAAATCTTCAAGATTGGTATGCTTTTGATGCAGATTATAGAAGCGGTCAATACCCAAACAAACAACGTTAGTTTTGGAAGCTAGGGGCTTCCAAATGAGAATACTATTTTTATATCACTTAGAAATTCTTAGAAATAGCTTGATTTATATCAACACTTGGGTGAGTTTGGAAGGAATTCTGAGAGATTATGTAAAGAGGTCCAGCAAATGAAGTCTTCAATTCATTGCTATTTGGAACTGTTTCTAGTTTAAACTGTGTTTTGATGGTAGGTAGCAAAAGAGATTTTTACAAGATTCACAGTGCAGCCTTCTAATACATACCATAAAGAGACCTGTACAATATTTCATACAACCATACCACGCCAGTGCATACCTGTACATGTAATTATTTTGTTGCTATAGTATACAAATAATAAAATAAATAAATGTGTTCTTTTCAGTGAAAATGATTAATCAACTGAAATTTCACAAAAGTGTGCTACAGAGTCTTCATGGAAATTTTCAACCATCTATTTCACTTTGCATAGATAGTGTGGATATCTCAGGTGGAAAAATCCATTTGACATCTTGCTTTTAAAGTTTCACACTCAGAAGAAAAAGAAAAAAAGGCTGGTTTATGCTGGGGGCACAAGCGGGGAGGAGAGACCCTGATGGAGTCTAACTCTACTACGCCACTATTAGCTGTCCAATTAAAGTGAAAGGAGAAGATCAGAAACAAAAACTAACAAACAAAATCCTGTGGTAGTATGAAGGGCTTGTGAAATATTCCAGACTAGACCTTTGATAAATACAATAAATATAAATAATAAAAGTTGTCTGATTTCTACATGTATTTACAATTTGATACAGTACACATACTAAGAAAATGTTAGAGTGACATTAGTTTTCAGTTTGGAAAGTCCTGGATGTGGACTAGGGTGATGCCTACAATGCCTTTCTTTATTACATTTCATCCTACACAGGGATTGCATGTGTTGCCCATAGTAGCTTTGTAGCTGTAGTTGTGTAGCTTTAGTTAAGATACGATCCATTCCAAACATTATTTTTTTTTTAAATGAAGATAACTTTTTTAATGGTTTCTAACATGAAGCAGAGGACTGTGATATGGTAGGATGGGAAAGTATTTATTATACAACATAACAGTGAATGGCAACGGCTTTAACTCATTGCAACAAACCTAAAAA
Source organism: Oxyura jamaicensis (assembly GCF_011077185.1). Taxonomy (NCBI): domain Eukaryota; kingdom Metazoa; phylum Chordata; class Aves; order Anseriformes; family Anatidae; genus Oxyura; species Oxyura jamaicensis. The sequence continues at coordinate 95,824,939 of NC_048895.1, read as the reverse complement.
CAAAATGGAAATACACATCTTAGTGGTTCATATCAAGGTACATGTTCTGGTGAAAGTACCCTAATACTCCAATACTCCATACAAATATCTATAGCACAGAGAAGCAAATAGATCAGATAAGAAGACAATCACAACAAATACATTGTGTCCACTTTCCTTGAGCACTTTTTGAAAATTAATGGAAATTAAAAAATAATAATTTTAAAAAAAACCTTTCTTTGACTTACATTTCTTGCTAAAATCCTTTAAAATTTCTCTTCTTTTCTCTATAGGATGCTGTTAGAAAAATAGCAAAATAGAAACCTGTGGAAGTGCATTGAAGCAGTGGATTAGATTTTGAACTGAACTCAACTGTTTATCATAATATTTGGAATCACATATCCAAAAAAGCGCAGTTGCAAGCTAAGTAAGTTTGAGAAATGATACTCACTGAAATTCAGTAATATTTATATGACATAGTAATGCAAAACAATAGAAGCATTAACAGATTCAAAATTTTTATATTGTTATATCAGTCAATAAAAGGTGACTGTACAAAACCTGTTTTTTTTTGCAAACTATTTCACGCAGAGACAATAAAAACATTAGAGAATAAAAAGCTCCAATAAATGTAAGACTTGGAAATGGCAGAACCATTAAGACAGCACCGAGGGTGCTGCAGATGATAAGAAAAAGCCAAAAGGTTTGTGTGCTCTTAGTTTTGTGAGGACAGTTATGCAAGTGCACACATGCTGATACCACCCTACGGCAGCTAAACAAACCCAAATATACTGACTTCCTGAGGGAAATCATCCTTTTTTTTTCTTTTTTTTTTCCTTTTTTTTTTTTTTTTTTTTCCTTTCAAAAGAGAGGACAAACAGATCAACAGGCATATCTAAGGACACTGACTGAAACCAATCTGCATCTGTCTCTACAAGAAGTCGTGTACTTCATTTATTTTACATAACTGATATTGCTAGTATAGCAGTAAAACTTTTATTGCTTTATTATGTGTTCTAACTGTAATGACTTTGTTTTGAAGTAAATAGTACTCTGCTTTCTAAAAGTTCCTTAACCGCTAAGGCAGTCTTTCACACACTGGAGGGAAAAACAAAGGGACCTTAAAAAAAGTATAATAATGCCAAGTCTATAATTGATTTGTACAGAAATTGCTGATTCAAAATCTTGCTATGAAGAGTATATAATTTCCTACTCATTAAAGAATTGTCCATGCCTGGAAAGTCAGGGTACAAAAGAGTAGATTACTGGTCTGTAATTAAATGCAGAATTATTACAAATGCCATGGATTGTTTGTTTCTTTTTCAAGATCATATTACAGACTTAAACTGTGTCCAGTGCAGGACATTTGTACTGCTGTCCAAATTTAATTCATTTTTGAAACTGTTATATTAGTTACTGTATTAATATGATGTTTTTCACCTACATTCAGCATATACTTTATAGCCTTATCTCCACAAACAGCCTATTTAATGTAGTTCATTACTTTTTGAATTTAGAAATCTTCAATGTACAATATTCTATGAGCTATGTTCAGAAAATACCAAGACTACATGATTTAGAAGATCAATTTTCTGGTAAATATCCTTAATTCTTTATGATTAAAAGAAAATTGAGTAGTATTATACACTCAGAAGAGTGTTTAGATGCAAAACCAACGTGCAAGCACACACAATACCAAATTATGGGGTCACTATATCTTTCTGTTAACCTAAATCAGCAATTCACACAATTAATACTCTGAATGGGTCTTATTTTTACATAATATCATGTATATAACAAATATATTATTAAAAAGGCTTAAAATTGTTCTTGTCAGTATTTTGAATTATGAGCTATCATTTTTTAAATTGCACAGAAAGATAAAGCATTATTATAAATCATTATTTTATCTTGAATAATAATATCCTGCTTTCATCTAAATTGCTAACAAAACAAGAGAGCATTGTAAAAAGGCTGCTCTGGAGGATATGCTGACTTTGTAACAGGTGGAGGTGTTTGCATGTCAAATCAATTTTAGTCAACATGTGAAATTAATGTGTGTTTATGAGCTGAATGGATAAATCACACAGCTGGTGAAAGAACTTGGAATGAATATTGAAGAACTTTGAAGCAACTCTTTAGTGAAATAAACCTTTTTTATTTTTTTTTCAGAGGATTTTGTAAATAGAAATCTTTGTGTCTGAATGAAAAAAAAAAAAAAGTGTCTGTATTTCCCATAAATCTAGGATTTAGAAGCAAATCGATAGCCTCAACAAAATCCTAAAAATGCAGACTTACTTTAACGAGATAATAGTAAGCTTTCAGTTGAGTTTAGAAGATGGAAAAATGCCTATGTACGGGAAATTCCAAAAATGTTTGGTCTCAACAACAGCAAAAATGAATCCATTATATGAAAATAGCATGATGTTCATAGCAATAAATTCCAGTATAGCTTTAATAAGGCATCACTTTTACAAAACAAACTTAAACAATGTACTGGGAATTGTTGGAGGTGGTTTACAATTAACAGGACCAGGCCTCCAAGGATTTAGATGGCATCTGGTGCAGGCAGAAGCTTGTATGGAGTGCACTGATGTCATACACCAGCACCCTAGCGATAATGGACTGGGTGGGTGTCAAGGCACCATCTGTGTATATAGACCGGACTGCCAGCTCCAGTGATTCAAAGCAAATTTATTCTCCCCACCTCGACCCTAAGGCTTGCATCTCAGACTGTCCCACCAGATCTGGCTACTCGAATGAAAAGTGAAGAATCTTTCTTTTTCCTTGTCCCCACACAAAATACACACACACACACACACACACACACACATACGTGTAAGTACAAAAACAACAACAACAACAAAAAATACAACAAAGCTACACAAATTAATAATATGAAAAACTATTTAGGAAAACTATTTAGGAAACTAAACAAGAGGTATTAAGTAATCTGGGTACTGATATAATACTACATGAGTAGACTTGTTATATAATAAACTATCTGAAACAGCATTTTTTTGCTAAGAAACACCAAAAGAAACAAAGTTTTTAAAGGGACAGCACAGAGCTATTCTTTGAAACGTGTCAAGAAAGGTTGATGCACTGTTCTTTCTCTTCCCAATGTGACCTTGCTATGCAAGTGCTTCCTTCCAAGGTTGTTCTTAGGTTAGCTACTCTGCCTAAATCTCTACTGCTAAGTACAGCAGGAACATCAGTGAGACTGAACACTGGATTGCCAACCACCCATGCTTCATAAACTCTATCATGCTTCCTGATGATGCCTACCAGCGTTCTCTGAGACATGATTCGGGGGACAGCAAGCACTAGGAACCACTCCCTAGTGGACTGGATGGACAAGACTGCGTTAGAATTTAATTCCTATATTCTAGTCACTCAGCACCACTCTACAGGCTTTATATCTTCGGACATGCCTCATCACAGCCCCTGCTGTGGTGTCAGGCTCCTTGTCTCTGAGCCCAGCCCGCATTATAGAAGATCATCATGATAAGGGATGCTCAAGTGAAGCTGTTTTCCTTCTTATAAATCATTTCTTTTTCCTAGATTATTTCTTACAAAATTATCATAAAAGAGCCAGTTTTAAAGGTTGTTTGCTTGTTTTTATGGCAGATGGCTACCCTGCCAATCAGTATTTTTTCTTTATCTGATATTACTATGCAATATTTTAGTGTATCATATAATATAAAATAGATTTCTAGTGATAAGAGTATATGGTCTCTGGAATTGGAAAAAATAAAAATAGTTATTATATCAAATGATTAAAGGCATTTTTGTCACTAAAGAGAAAGAGGGAAAACTCTTATGTCCCTTATATATAATAAAAATATAAGTTGAACTTATTTTAAAGTTTTACACAAAATGTTCAGAATTACTTTTGGAGTGTGCAGTGTATTCTGAAACACATACAATAAAACCACAGCATGAATGTTGTGTAAATTTTGAGATGAAACAAGAATCAAACCCTTTGAAGTCATGAAAATCTTTGTAATTAATTTTCAGAAATAATACATATTTCAGAAATAATGTATACTTCTACAGATGCAGAATAAGAATAAACATGGAGGTAATGGTGACTTTAATAGTAATCCATCAAAGGGTAATAATGTACATTCTACATAGGAAATAAAAATGAGTATTTTTGTATCACAGCAAAACTAATACATGAAATATCTATAAATGCATAAATACGTATTTTAAATTTTTTAAAACTTGATGTCATGAAGACTTAACTATAAACAAGATTTTTTGTATGTTCTCTTTTAGGGAAATTTGTCAAAATAAACACGTTTCACGAGCATCTCATGAGAATGAAGGCTTAATATATTTTTATTTATTAAACTATCCTGTATTACTTCATTAAAATAATTATTTATGGTGACCCTGAAGTGCTGACACCATGCATATACATACAGAAAATATTGTGCCAGTCAAAGCACTCCTAGCACAAGATTAACTTTGATATTTACATCATAAATACAAAGTGGTCCATTCATTTTTCAAGTTCTGATGGCTTAGAAAAATGTAGTTTTTTTCCTATTGTGCCAGATAAATATTTGCCTCAAGGAAATTGCTGTTTTTTATTATTATTATTATTATTTTCTTGTTTTTCAGTAAAAGGCAATAATGGTGCATTTTCCTTTACAGAGGCAAATTAAATATTTAGCAAGATTTATAAAACAATGTTTTCTTTATAAGTTTATTGACTTCATTGATAAGCTATTACCTTTAATATCACATTCATACATTTCTCCAGGAGGATATGCTTAAAGAAAATGTAAATTTTCAAATAGAGTCAAAAGTGTGTCAGTTAACACATCATTTAAGCAATTCATTCATTACCACTTCAAAAAGGATGGTTTCTTGAAGTAATATAAACAGGAAAATAATATTTAACATAAGTAGCAACACTGAGGAAACAATATGAATGCTTGACTTACTGCTCATTTGAAATCTAATGGTTGATTTTAAAAACAAGAACACAGGTGTCATGCATCAAAATGCTTCCAAAACAGAGGATAGACTCAAGGCTTGATCCTTGAGTGAAAAGAAGTACAGAAAATTGTCACAAAAATCAAATACTTATACAAGAATTTATCATAATATTGCTGAAAACAAACAAACAAAAAAATAATAACCTGTTGCTGTTTAGCTGTGATATATCTTTCTTTCAGACCATAATTTGCAGAAACTTTACACATGATGGAGGATGCTTAAGAAGGCCAAACAAACAATCTCAGTTGTTGATTTTAACATGATGCTCTGCATATTTCACCATGTTCTGAAATACACTTTACATATTAGTAAACTGTTACAATTATTTTGGCTTGTAGAGGAGTGAAAGGATTATCATCACAGGTAATGTAGGGGGAAAGCAAAAGTCATGGAGCAAACACTGTGGCATCTTCTATAACAAAAACAACTATTTAAAGGACAGCTAAGTGGGGAAGTTTTGAGTGGTATAAAGTTACTGCACATTTCCGTTTACTTAAAATAATGAAGTTGTTCTCAAACTTTTAAGTGAGCTATATCTGCTAAGAAGACTAGGACTTATTTTTCAAAGACACAGTCAGTCACTTCAGACTCCCTACATACTCTGTACAGAAAAAAAAAAAAAAAAAAAAAAAAAAAAAGACCCATCTAGACCCATCTCTCTGGCAATCAGATCCAAGGAAACAGCATGAAGCTGTGACTGGGGAGGTCCAGGCTGCATGTCAGGAAAAGGTTCTTCACTGAGAGAGGGTGGTCGGGCACTGGGACAGGCTCCCCAGGGCAGTGGTCAAGGCACCAAGTCTGCTGGAGTTCAAAAAGTGTTTGAACAATGCTCTCAGACATATATTTATAAAATAAATTATTATTAAAAATTAGGTAATGCTTACATTTAATTCTCATTTACATATTATTCTTCTTTCTTAGAAAATGTCAGATTTATTTTTAGATTTTTTTGCTTTCTAGTCTTTACAAAAAATGTAATGTTAATATTTTTTAAAAATATATGATTATAGTAAACCTTTAATTAAGTTTTGATTAGAATCTGGAAGTAACATTTATGTTAAAGTCAAGCATACTGAATAATTAACCTGAATGAAAAGCTATATAACATTTTCCTTTCTACAACACAATAAAAATGTCTGAACTATTTTCTACATGGAATGTGTTTAATTATGATGTAAAACTACTTTCCAGAGAAGCTTCACTAAAAGAATAATTTTCACTAGCTGAACTAAAACACAACAATTCTTTCTTATTCACAGACAACATGTTATTGTTGCAATGCATAATATTTTTATACAAAGAGGCAAATAAAGACTTTCAACTCCTGATAAGTTTTAACTTGTTGAGCCTATCACTGAAACAATATGAATACACATATGTCAAATCAGACTCAGTTGTTATCTGGAGGGGAAAGGAGAGTAAGGCTTCTCATTCACAGTCACGTCATATAGTTAAGAAAGAATACATGTTGTATACTGTTAAGCCACATGTAAAGTGTTGAGGGTACTTAGATTTAGCTTTTTTTTTTTTTTTTTTTTTTTTAATGCTGAAGCTTAAATATTGTAGCACATTAATAAAGGTACTCTTCAATAAAATGAGAAAATTCAAAATGCACAGATATCAATCAGCAAACCACATTTTTTCCTACATACATATCCTTTTAATGGAGATTGAGAATCTCCATTATTAGCAAAAAAGACTGAATTACTTTCAAGGTTACAGTGAAAGAAACTAATACATTGCTTAAACATTCTAACTGAACATCTATACAATAATCCTTAAAAAGATTCAAACAAATAAGAGATATTGATTGTATGTCTCTGGAGCATAATTAGTATAAAAACATGGTAAACTTGGTAGAAGGCATTGGCAAACGTCAAAGAAGATGAAAACAGGATGTTAGAAGCAGAGTTATGAGTATAAAAGTTAAAAAAAAAAAAGTATAAAATGGATTTAACTTTTGTACTCACACTTTTTGTTGTTGTTGTTATTCCCTTAATTTCAGAGGGAGAGAAAGACTTCTACAGTGTGATAGCCTTACCCCTATTTATGTCCTACACTAAACATCTGTTGTTGGGAAAGGAAGTGGCATCGATCAAAATTTGATCTTACCTACTACACACAACCTGCTAACCTATTAAAATTCAATATGCTCAACCTAGTACAACATATCATTGTGATGTTATATTCCTCAAGCTCATCTGTCTTTTCTAGATAGGAAAGTGAGTTCTGTCTGACACCCCAAGCACTGTACAAAGCTTAGGCAAAGATATTCTTCACTGTCAAAATTTATTTTGAAACTGGTTTATTATCTTAGGAAAAAAAAAAAAAAAAAAAAAAAAAAAAAAAGACACGGAGTAAATTAAGAAGCTCAAAGTTTTCCTTGAATACCTTATAAGGTGTTTTCTTTCCCAACATTACACTGTACTTATTGGTTTCCCCAAACGCATATCTAATTCTGAAAGTCCTAAAAAACCCTAATTCTGTTAATTGCTCTCAGCATGTTTTATCACTTCTCCAAGAGGTAACAAAGATTTATATCAATACAGATACTGCAGTGACACTTGTAAGAATCCAGATTTTATTTAAGCTATTTGTGTGTTTGTAAAACCTAGAATGGATAAGATTTAAGGTTTACTAAGTACTAGAGCTGTACACAAAAAGGCAGCTGGCATTTATCTGAGCAACTGAAATATGTATTTGAAAGTATTTTTCTACTAGTCTCAGGAGGAAAGAAGCATCTTCTTCCTAACAACAACATAATGAAGAGCTTAAAGATTTACTGCTCAGTTGAGCATCAATACAAATTAATGTTGTAAACATGACATTTTCAGCTGCTTGCAGGGGCTGATATACTTCCTGAAATCAGATATCTTAATAACATCAAATTATATAAAATGCTCAGGATTATATCATTGGGTCACCAGATTTGTTTTATAATGCTGTGATGGAACTACAGGATAGGCAAGTGAAGTAACTTCATTATTTTATAAACATGTAAATGCACAAATAAAAGTGAGTTCTAAACAGACTGTCAAGCAGATGTTATACACGTTATCAAAAAGTCTGGAAGTCAAAAGGTAAAATATTTTTATCAGGCTGACAGGTTTATAGGCCTGAGTGGGAGAAAAAAAAACAAGCTTAAAATTCTAAAGCATTTATGTCTAAAAGTTCAAGCTGACTGGCATCTGTTTCTGCATCAGTGTAGTACAGCTGATGGGAACACAATCATGGAAGTAGTCTAATGATCAGCCTGCTTCAGAATCCACCCTCGACCTTACCAGCCATAGAGCACCTATTTTTAGTTATGGCACTCATGTGACATAAGTGAAATATGTCAAACTCAGGCACACTATTCACCTTATCACACCTTATAATTCCTTTTTTTTTTTTTTTTTTTTTTTTTTTTTTTTGGCTGAGACCTAGGCGCTATCAGGAAGGTGCACAGAGCCAATCAACTTATTGACCTGACATCATTGTCTGATATTGTTGCAAGGCATAACATAATATGCATAATATGCCCTGACCTGGATATGCTTGTCAATGGCTTTGTCCATCACATCTACATAACAGGTAAATGTATGTTTGGATATGTATTAAGAAACGTTTGAACATGAAAATGAAATAATTTCTGTATAGATGTTTTCATATGCCTAGGTATGATATTACAATATTCTGCTAGGACAGAAATAATTCCTTTTCACAGAAACTGTAGATACCGTCAGAGAATTCTTTCAGAAATTTACTGAACCGCTCTGTTAAGAAGTTTAGGTACCTGTAACAGAGTATGAAGGACTTTCAAATATTGTCTATAAAATAGCTTCTTAAGGAAAGTAACCTTAGGTGCAGAATATTCTTCTGTATTTGTTTGTTTTTCTTGCTGCTGTTTTAATGTTAGTAATTTTAGGTTGAGTAAAAATAATATAGCTCCAGTATGGCTTAGAAAGTTTAACAATGAAATCAAGGTGGTTTGTAGCATCCTGCATTTTACTTATAAATAATGTACTTATGTATAGTTAAAGTTTAAATGACTTTCATCCTTATAATACATGACAACTGAGTTACAGAATAAATATCAAGGCGACTATTGTATTTCTAACTCAGTAGCTGCTTATCAGTTTTGTCAGTTTAGCAAACTAATCTCAGTATTAGTTTTGCCAACTGTGCTTTCCATAGTTCACATTCTACTGCACAGAGTGATATTATTCTTCTGTATTCAAAAATATTACTAGTAAGTATTTATTGAACATCTGTGTCTTATATCTTTCTTGTGGATCCAACTAGTGTAGAGTTGCATCTCTCAGAGAAATCTGAGAAACAGGAATATAGATAGCATGTTGTTTGTACTACTACATATTTCTGACAGTAAGATATTTCTGAAGTTGAGCCAAAGAAGAGGTATGAGCATATGGAAAGAAATGTTATTCCCTTAATCCATTAGGTAAACTGTAAATATTAGTAAATTTTCCATTTAAATGACACGTATCTGTAATTAATCTGTAAAGCATATCACCTAATTTACAGTGGTCATTTCATGTCATTTTTAGGTGCACGTTCTATGTAGGATGGGTGAAAAGAAGAATCAAAATTTCATAACCAATTTCATAGTTAGAGTGAGACAAAGCCCAGCTAATCTGTCATTTTTCTACGAACTGCTGTCTATGACACATTGTAAATATCAATTAAAAATAATTGATTTTACTGTAATAGATACAGAACCAAAATTCAGCCAATCAATTGTAAAAAAAAATAGTAGGAGAGAAAGAGGATTCATGTTCTAATCAAAGCAAAACTCAAACAGGTAAGATAAAAAGAGGCTCCAAGAAGCATATGCTTTACTTAGCCTCTACAGACCACTTATCAGCCATCAAAGCCTGGAGTTTGCTTTCTTCTTAGCTAACTGCAATCACAAAGACAGTGACTTTGAGGTCACATGTCACAAACGATTAACTTTCCCATCATTAAAATGAGATTCTATTTCTGGACAGGTTAAACAAAGAGGAAGCAGAATCTTTGACATGACAGAGGTTTAAGATTGGACACTTGTCCAAAAGCAGAAGATACATTGAGAGCAAAAACAGATATAAGTTGTAAGAGTGGTTTTAAAAAAAATAAATAAAAAGAGAGAGGGAGAGAAAGAAAGAAAAAAAATCTAATAATAGCGATGAGAACATTGGCTCTATGGTTATTGGTGAAACCAAGAAGTTATAATTTACGTAGAAATAAGACATTTTCTATATTTCTGAGATCGTAAACATTTCACATTTTAAAATGCTGGAACCACTTTCCAAAACTACAAAAGCACACAAATGGTTTTAAAACAAAAGAAAAGAAGGAAAAGAAGGAAAAGAAGGAAAAGAAGGAAAAGAAGGA